>NC_060911.1:11841211-12016211 GCF_014805685.1 Silurus meridionalis | reverse complement strand
TATGCATGTTATCCAGACAGAGCCAGAGTTCGAGATTCCATCACTGCAGTGCACCGCTGACTTATCACTACAACTAACTGCAAGTATTTAGCAGCAAAAAGAGCGTGTGCTCTCATTTCTTGGAACAAGTCATAAATTATGGGAGCAGGAGATAAAGTGGTGAAGGTTCATTTGAAATGTTTGGTGCTGAGCAGTCCTCCTCCTCCTTCTCCTCCTGCTGCTGCTGCTGCTGCTGTAGCTGCTGCTGCTACTCAATCCAAAGCCATAAACCGAGATCCCAGACAGCTGTGATATATTACCACAATATATAAATGTCCTGCTATGCTGTAGATTGTCAAAGTGAGAAACATCCGAGTGCCTAAAGTTCAGCATTTTGCTCAATAGAGTTGAGTAGATTAGACTGAAGCACAGGTTCAGGATTATGGCTTGAATGACTCTGTAATGGATATTGAGATTGAGCTGTTTTTTAATGACTATAACCTAACATTCAGAATTTTATTTTTCCACATTCACAGGCTATGGAGTACTCAGGGGTCCCATCTGTGACACTGATTGTGGGCTGTGGCCTGTCTTGCATAGCTCTGATCACCCTGGCTGTAGTGTATGCTGTGTTATGGAGGTAAATGTTGTTTCAAAGCAATTTTGTTTAGTTTTTTCTTTGTCATCTGAGAAATCTATATTAATGTCCTTTTCTTTTTTTTACATTAGGTACATCAGGTCTGAGAGGTCCATCATTCTGATCAACTTTTGCCTTTCGATCATCTGCTCCAACATCCTGATTTTGGTGGGACAAACACAAACTCATAATGCGGTAAAGAGATTTCCACTACTTTTCACCACTCTCTCTTACTGTCCTGATCTTTTTTGAAAAGAGTAGGTGATTTGGACCTTTTTTTTGGCTTATGTTAAAAAACGGAGCTCGTATTGAGTTCAGGATGGCGATTCAGAAGCGTCGGTTGTGTAGACTGATCATTTGAATTAATTTCTTGCAATGCAGTGACACATCTATAACACACCAAACAGAAAGTAAAACAATAACCGGATTCGAATTAATTAACACACAAATCCTAAATCCTTAGAGAAGGCACAATCTGGATTTATAATGTCATTAATGGGAGTAATTAATGTTCTGTAAAGACTGCACAGTGCCCCAGTCATTTTAGAGGCACAGATCGCAATGCTGGAGCTCCTTGTTTTAGGCTCAGGTTAGCTTGGTATGCCTCTGGATGCATAAAGACACACAAAAACGGAACAAAAATAAAACGTAGTGATGTTAAATAAAATATATTCGGGTATATTATATATATTAAAAAAATCCTAGTGAAGAACTCACGTGAGTACTTATTTTCTCGGTCAAGCCGACGTCCTCAAAAATGCACAGTGTTACTTTACGTAAATGACAGCACAGGGGAATGAACCCAGACTTTTTATTTACAGAACCGAGAAGCGTCATGCCATTAAGAAATATATGAACTAGTTGTTCAATTCCAGTTAAATACCGTAACATGGGTAACTAATCACAGGTATTCTGATAGTCAGCACAAATGCACAATTGTGAGTACAGTATTCTTTTTACAGGACAGTTCTGTAAAAAATGATTGAATATCAGTATATTTCCAAATGATTTTTTTGCCTCGCTTTAGATCCTAAAAAAATCAACACTGGCTGGACAACTTTTGTTTTTTTAAAGGGATATTTTGCAATGCTGTGATAGTAAATATACACACGCTAGCTATGGAGATAAGGGCCTTGTTTAGGGGCCCAGGAGTGGCAGCTTGGTGTGGCTGGGATTATGACAAAATGTTCAGTTGCTGCCTAATGTTTCCCACCCACTAACAGGTGCCATGATGAAGAGATAATCGGTGTTATTCACTTCACCGCTCATGCTGTTATAATGTCATAATGTTTTGCCTGATGGGTGTAGTAGAGTATAATATTATATTATAGCACTCAGGAATTTATTATTTCATGGTCATTTTAGCTTTGTAACAAACAGAATCAAAAAATTGACCCTCTGACACGTTTATCTGTTTGTCCCTAAACAGTGATTTGTTCATTGTGAATATAGAGGCAAGTAAAACTGTAGGGAACCCACAGCATACCCTGTCTGGTTTTGGGCCACCGTAGGAACAGATTTAGGGACAGATTCTGCACTTCTCTGGCCCTGTACTGGAGCGATGGAGCATCGTTCTTCTAAAAGAAATTCACTCAGTTCATGTTTTGATGATCTCCCATAAGTCATTGGAAAGCTGGTGCCTGCAAAGGCCATAGCATATGATTTACATAATTCTTACACTCATCAAGCCAATCAATGACCTCTTGATCTATGGATGGATGCAGAATAACTTTGTATTGATTCGCGCTGACCTTTTCATCTAAGGGGCCAAGTAGACCCAAACTATGCCAGCAAAATGCCTACACACAGCGGAACAGAGCCAGAGGAGCTCCTTTCAGTGGAGCGGTAACTTTCTCTGGGCACATGCCACACTCACATGTTGTGAGCCTCCATGACTCATCTGAACATCTCTGTAGATCAGTGCCTCCGGTTACGGTGAAATCTAAAATATGCATTTGTGTTTGTAATGTGGGGTTTATTTGCTGCAGCCTTACTATTTCACCACCCTGTCTGTAGATGATACAGGCTTTACTCACTGACAGTCACATCACGTCCGACATTGACATTCTCATTCACCTGAAAAATGGATTCTCTTCCCCACAGACGTCCCCATAGAAGTCCTTCCCGTAAATCTAAAGGCTGATATCACTTTAGTCACTGCTGGCCACTCTTTCTGCATCCTGCCCTTATAATGAACCTCTTTCAAAATCAATTAGATGTTTAGAAGCCTGTCTAAAAGCATCTTGGATTCTCCGTCTGTTTTTTCTTGAACCTGGGATGGCCTTTATGTTTATAGAACAATGACTTCGGAGGTTTCATATCGTTTTACCTAGAGGTCGACTAATTCATCGGTTTTGCTGATTAATCAGCACCGATATTCAATTGCTGGAACTATAAGCAAAAATCCACGCTGATAGTTTTTCCGGGTTGCGTTATACAGTACAAGAATGGCCAGTAGATGTGAATCACTGGTGCCACTTTCTGTTTGTTTGAACTGTCTTTTTATTCATTTTAAATTTAACATTTTGATTTATTTGGAGTGTTACTTTTTGTTTCAGTTTGAACGCATGTCTTTTATGCTCCTCTGTATTTATTAATATAATTAATATATTAATATTTATTTCATTTAGCACATTTTCATGATTCAGTAATAAAGTCCCGTACTGTTTTACATGCAGAGGTTTTTTCATTTCTTAAAAAAAAAAAAAAACATTTACTTAGGCTTATTATTTGTTATATTCACCGACCAACCATATGAATATGTTAATAACTAGAGGTTGGCCAATAGTGGGTTTTAGCGATACTGAGAGCTAGATTGGATTGTACTTACCATTAAACCGTACTTACATTTTAAACTACGTATTTGGTTAATTCTACATATTTCACAAATTCCGGGGGATCACTGTATATCACTCTCCGTGCAGCGCATGATCTCACTTGTAAAAACAAACAGCCTGTGGTGTCAGTGATTTACCTCTAGAGGCCGCTCTTGTAATGACAGCAGACCAGAAGCAATCAACTATCTGTGCCTCGACCTCTATTAATAACTTTTTTGTTCAAAAGCCAACCGTTATTATCAAATACAGATATGATACGAGTAAAACATTTGAAAAAAAATTCTCAAAATATGATTCTGGCATTGTTCAGAGGGACATTCTGAACATGACCCCTTTTATATTGACATTAAGAGCAGAGAGATGTTTGTGGGGGAAACAAGCAAAGAGGGAAAACTGATTAGAGCCATCGCACCAGGTCAGCCAAGTACAACAGCAGCAGTTGGTGAGAAAAACACAAGAGCTACGAAGGAAAACCCTAAAACACTTAAGTGGCATCACCAACAGCCTCCACAGGGCAGGAGTAAAGGAATGAAACCACTGTTCGAAGAGAGCAGAAATATAGAGGCCAAACTCAGAAGTTTTGAAATGAAAATTACCATCTATGCAAAGGAAAGGCCAAAATGTAAAGAAAGAAAGGATCTGAACTCCAGATGGTAGCAGGTGGTGCCTTTGCTCACCCAAACATCTGGCGGTGTGCCACCAAAGGCCAAAGTTGTTTAAAGCTTCTAGATGTAAATAGCAAGAAATGGAAGTGAAGAAATAAAATTCTGCTCCATCTCAAAACAAGTTTCTTCAGTACATAAGGAATAGAATTTGTGAAGAGTAAACTTCAGCTGTGCTTTCTGCAACTAGAAAATTTTTCCAAACAATGGCGAGAATAGCTCGAACTCCTCGCAGGCAGCAAACTCCAAACTTCACAACAATCACAAAGCCTGCACACACACTATCCTTACAATCTCCCAGACATGTTATCCACAGAGAACAATTTTACCCACAGGCTGTCACCAGGTTCCATTTTCGATACAGCAACAGATATAGTCTCTCCATTCCTTTGCAGACCTGTTAGTGATGCTAAGATTTTCATGCACAATAACAGTATACAGCATGGACATCCAAAGTTCAGCCCCAAGGCAAATGCAGACCACAGACAGATGTGGCTTTTCTATTAGAATGTAGGACAGGTGGCCTGTAGGCAAACTTTTTTTCACCACAACATAAACAAGCTAGGTTATAACAACTAATGAGCCAGAATTCAGTGAATTCAGTTTGCAAATTCAGTTACAGAATGTTTTTTATTTATTGCTATAGATAGAATATATTTGCTATATACTAAACATCAACCGATTCATCAGTTTTGCTGATTATTTGGTACTTATAGTTGATTGCTGGAACTGTCGGCCATCAGCAAAAATCCATACCAATAGTTTTTCCAGGTTGCGTTACGTTATACAGTACGAGAGCGGCCTCCAGAGGTGAATCACTGACGTGCTGTTTATTTATTATTTGTCTTTTTTTTATCATTTATTTTGGATGTAACTGTAATACTTAATATAATCAATGCAGTATATTCATATTTATTTCATTTAGCACATTTTCATGATTCAGTACTATTTTACATTTAGTGTTATGTTTGATTTTTTATTTTTTTATCTAGTATCCATTTTAAAAACTATTGGTTGATTAATCGGGTTATCAGCAAGTATGATCCAAACTAGCTTTCGGTATCGTTGACCTCTACTATATACACCGTATTTTTATGAATTCTGCAAATTTATGCTTTTTAGTGTAATGTCTTTAATATTCAATTTATTCTGATCATCAAATTCAATTTATATGAGAAGATATGACTAAGATAGAAGACAACCAGTCCATTCGGGCCTGGTCCTGTTTGTCCCTGTGCTGTTCCTCTCTCACACAAGTATCCCTCTGTATAAACAACCAGACAGTAAACTAGGGCTGTAACTAACAATTATTTGGATAATTGATTTAATCGGACGATTTTTCTTCTTCTAATAATCGGATAAACATTTTTTAAAAGTAGGTGTTTTGCTTATTATAACTATAAAACCCCAATTTTTTGTATAAAAGTGTACAAAAAAAATACAGCAAAAGCCACATATTGCGTTTAACTATCTTTAATAATTTAGACATTTTGAAGCTTATAGTAGCTGCTTTGTTGAGGAGGGCATGGGGGATTTCTCCTTTACACAAATTCACTCATGATGGCTTGTTTCTTTCTGTAAAAAAATTAAAATAAAACAGCATTTGAGTATGAAAGGTGAAGCAATTTGTGTATAAACATTTGTATAGTATTTTGCAGATGGCGAGTTGACAACTATGTTTGAAAAAATCTATATAAAATATATTATAATGTTTTGACAGTTTATGTTTCAATAAACAGATATTTTGTTTATTTGAAGATATAAGCATCTAGAATATATTAATTAAATTTTGTATAATAATTAAATGTTATTTGCATAAATCAGATATACAAACATTAAAAACAGGAATTTGAACGTAGTAAAGTCACAGTAAATCACGTTTGAAAACAGATAAGTTATTGTTGAGGTAAACAAATGCTATGCAAGGAGAATGGAAAAGATAAATGTCACAAACTAACAGCCTTAATAAAAAGAAACTTCCAGGTACAGTTTTCTTTGTTGTGAACATTAGAGGCCGGCTGATACAGTTAGCTAGGTTGGATTCTATCGATCCCGATATCTAGGTTGGAACGCACTTGTTGATAACCAATTAATCAACCAATAGTTTTTTCAAATGGGGACTGGATTAAAAAAATAATAATAATAAAAAATAAAACACTCAATGTTAATAAAACACTCAAAATAAAAATAAAACACTCAAAATAGTACTGAGATTTACTACAAATATATATTATATATATATATATATATATATATATATATATATATATAATTAATTTTTTTATTTATTTTTTAACAGTACTGAATAATGAAAATGTGCTAAATTAAATGAAGTAATAAAATATTTATGTTAATAAATATTGAGGAAATAAAAGAGTACAAACAAAGAGTAACACTCCAAATAAATTTTAAAAAGTTGCATCCGAAATGAATAAAAAAGTCGCTTCAAATAAACAGCACAGGCTGTCAGTGATTTGCCTGGTCTCATACCGGTCTCATACTGTATAAAGCAACCCGGAAAAACTATCTATCGGTATAGATTTTTGCTGATAGTTCCAGCAATCCACTGTTGGTGCTGAACTCTAGTGGTCATAATATACGACTTTATTCATACTAGCTGACATAATGTGCATTTACAACTTTTTTTTTTATAAATATGAATGCTTTGTTTATGGCTGAAGATAAAAATAGTTTTTCTTTGCACCATGTTGCCCTTTTGATGAATCCAGTTCTTGTTGTAGTGGTGGCAGTTTAGTGGTTAGACTTAGTGGACTTTGGATTCGAAGATCATGAGTTTAAATCCCAGCTAGGACAAGATGCCGCTCCTGGGCCCCTGAGGAAGGCCCTTAACCCAATAGCTACATGGTTTGTTTGGTGGTTGAGCTTTTTTTGGTTCCTCAATTGATTACTGGTTGTCACAGACATCTGACACAAGCATGGGGCTTCAGGTCTCTTGTGTGGCTGTGTATTGAGAGCAGAGACTTTTCCTTGCCTGGTTCTGTCTGTCTCATTCTCAAAATCACCACCGTGTAGTGTCCCTCTTAACAAAGCATTAGTATCGGTCTCAGTAGATTCATCCTTCCCAATATAAACCGTCCTGCGCCAGTTCGTTTTCCAACCTCCCAGGTAATCATACAGTCCGACGATAGAGCAGCTGACAATAGCAAACATTTCACAGATATGACTCTCATGGGTCTCTCCAGCAAGGAGCCGGAAGTGCGCTGAATGAATTATAGCCGAGCTCAGGCTGCAGCTCGCACTGTCTCCATGGTGCTGTATCTAAGGCTGCCAGTACATTGCATTTATTATTAGCGCTCTCTCTCTCTCTCTCTCTCTCTCTCTCTCTCTGTCTCTCTCTCTCTCTCTCTCTCTCTCGTTCATGCCATATTCTCTCTGTTTTCCTCCCTCACTGTTTTTCCTTTTTCACTGCAATATGTAAGGCCAGTGTTTGTATATGTCAGGTCCCTAGCTCAAAGTTGTTGTCTTTTTTTTTATGCTTTACAGAGAATCTAAATAAAAGTATTTTTGTTGTAGTGAAACATACTGGTTAGGTGTAGAGCAACAATTGCCCACTGACATAAGGGGATAATGAGGCAGCAAATGTAACAAGCACATTTTCATTCCTAATTTTGGGTTAAAAGTGATCTGATGTAGCTGCCACTTGGGGCGAACAAACAAGAGGTTTTGTAATTACAGAAAGATTTTCACATTTTCTCTCATTTTCTGTGGTCTGATCATTTCACCTGGGCTTTGATTTCTAGTACTGAGACACACATATATATATATATATATATATATATATATATATATATATATATATATATATATATATATATATATATATAGTGTATTTTGTCTGAGCACCATTGTTACTTAGCACTTCCTTCTGGGCATGGAATTCACCGAAGCTGCACAGGTTGTTGCTGGGATCCTCTTTCACTCCTCCATCATGACATCACAGAGGTGATGGATGTTAGACACATGGCGCTTCTCCACCTTCCGCTTGAGGAGCCACTCCATCACCTTCACCTTCAACAAGGAAGCTCTCTCAAGTCATCTTGGCAGTGTGTTTGGGGTCGTTATCATGTTGGAAATCCCAGTTTCTGAAGTGAGCTTTAAGGATGGATTTGGACTGTAGTTAATGTCAACAGTCTCCTACATTGACTCAGGACTACAGTTTGCTTCTGATCACC
Organism: Silurus meridionalis; assembly: GCF_014805685.1. NCBI lineage: Eukaryota > Metazoa > Chordata > Actinopteri > Siluriformes > Siluridae > Silurus > Silurus meridionalis. The sequence goes on along the minus strand of NC_060911.1, from coordinate 12,007,903 downwards.
ATCACTGTACCCCGCAACATCGTTTATCTGTTATAAATGGACATTCGGTGAAACCCAGATAAGGATGGGTTCCCTCTAGAGTCTGGTTCCTCTCAAGGTTTCTTCCTTATGCCATCTCGGGGAGTTTTTCCTTTACCACAATTGCCACCAGCTCACTCATCAGGGACAAACTTACACTTATAAAGAACATCTTATTAATTTTTATCACCACATTATCTGTGTAAAGCTGCTTTGAGACAATGATCATTGTTAAAAGCGCAATACAAAATTTTTTAAATTTAATTTAATTTAATTTAATTAAATGTTGGGGTTTAGAATGTCACAGTACATATTGGAATCCATGTTTCTCTCAAAAAACTGCAGCTCCACAGTACCAGCAGCACTCATTCAGCCCCAGACCATGATGCTACCACCACCATGCTTGACTGTAGGCAAAACACTTTTTTTGGTGCTTCTCAACAGGGTGTTGCCTCACATGCTGGAGACCGTCTGAGCCAAACACGTTTATCTTAGTCTCATCAGACCACAGGACATGGTTACAGTAATTCATGCTCTTGGGCAGGTCGTCTTCAGCAAACTGTTTGCAGGCTGATGCTCATGCAAACCGACTTGTTGCAGCGTACGGTCTAAGCACTGACGAGCAGACCTTCAGCTTCTGCATCCTCTAAAGCACTGCTGCAGCACTCATGCATCTGTTTTTTTAAGCATCTTCTGCACCTGACGTGCAGCACGAGAACTCAACTTCTTTGATGGACCCTTGCGAGGTCTGTTCTGAGTGGAACCCGTTTTGGAAAACCTCTGTATGACCCTGACCACTGTACTGTAACAGATTCAGGGTGTTACCCATATTTTTATAGCCAAGACCGTCTTTGTGGAGAGCAACAATTCTAATTCTTAAATCTTCAGAAAGTCTTTACCATGAGGTACCATGTTGAGCATCCAGTGGTCAGTATGAGAGAATTGAACTCAAAACACCAAATTTGAACTGCTCTTATAAAATAATACACAAATTTGTTTGATTCTGTCAAGCAGACAAAAACATAAACATGATGAATAGGACATGTGGCTTTGCATCTTTACACAACATACAGCTGTTATCACTGAGGGTGTACTCACTTTTCTTGCCAGTTATTTAGACAATAATGGCTGTATGTTGAGTTGTTTTCAGAGGACAGTAAATCTGAACTGCTAGTATTGTCCATTGAGAAGAAATACTTAAATATTCGCTGAAGGGTGTGGAAGTTTATATTGTAACGTTTAAAGCATCTACATTTGCATCAGAATTTTTTTTTTAATGCCACCTGTATAATATGGAGAGGTTACCAAGAAATATAATTTGTATGTATACAGAAACATAATATTTAAAACATCTGCTATTAAACAGGTCTCAAAAAACCTAATGGTAGCAATTCTCACCCCCACATCTTTAGCATCAGCTGCATTGGACTTTAACCACACAGTGCACTTACTCTGTTGCCATAGATACAGCTATGGTAGGCTTAAGATCCTCAGCAATTTTTCAGCAAAATGCGCTGAGATTTCAGAAAGAGCCGAGCAGCCAGTGCCACCAGTTCACTAGGTCTGGGTGTTAAGTTGGTCCTGAACAATAGTTCTAGTTTAAAACGATTACATGTACTGAATTTACTATGTTCTAGTAGGGCATAAAGAGGGACATATTATTAACTATAACTAGATTATAAACTAAAATAGACTATATTGACAAAAGTATTGGGTTACCTGAAGTTTCCTACTATATGTGGTTCTTTCCCAAACTGCTTCCACGAAACTGGAGGCACTCAATTGTACAGGATGTCTTTAGAAGCACTATAATATAATTTTACGTTCACTTGAACTTGGAAACCCAAACCTGTTCCAGCATGGTGATGCCCCTGTGCACAAAGTGAGCTCCTTAAAGATCTAGTTTACATGCTTTGGAGAGGAAGATCTTGAGTGACCTGGTATAGAGCTCTGATCTCTTTCCTACTGAACACCTTTGGGATGAATGTGAACGCTGACTGCACCCCAGGTCTCCTCACCTACATCAGCTGACTTTACTAACACCCTTGTGACTGATGAACTCAAATATCTATAAATCCACTCCAAAATGTAGTAAAACATCTTCCTAGAAGAGTGGAGGGAATTATAAGAGGACATTTGGAATAAATGTGGAATGCAATGCTCAAAAATCACATACCGTACTTATGAAGAGGTAACCCAATACTTTTGGCAATACAGTGCATATTCTACTTTAAGACTATTACTGGTTGAGTATCTGTACTGTGCAATGAGAAACTTTTCTAAATCTATCTATCTAGGGATTCAAATCTATGTTGCAGCTGTTGCTTTAACCAAAAATATGACTTTTCTGCTAGAGATGATGTACTTGGGTGGTGCAGCAGTTGCTACAGTGAAAGGAGACTCATGGAATTGTGTTCATTGTGCTTTTTTACTTAAATTATTTCGCTTTTTAGTAAATGCACGGCCCACCACTGCTATCTATTTGTATGTTTCTATATATATGTTTTAAATAAGGTGCCATGCGTTAACGCTGTTTTACAACCTAGATGCAAAAATTTAGGAAATGACAGCTGAAATTCTCATTCCATTGTTTCATATTATCTTTTGATCTCAAAACCGACATTTAGTGTATTCGCCTGGCTGTAACACACTGTAACACGCCTGGCTGCTTTCAGTGCACAGAATGCATCGACTGGAATTCACTGTTTCTTCAGCCGGTCTCTGTGCAAAAAGTAGAAATGGCATCATTTGAAAGTGTTTCTGCCACTGAGTCAGCAGTTGTGCATTCAATATTTTCAACAGTCATTAAAATCACTGTTTTGAGTCATTGTGATGTGTGTTTTACAGTATATTTGGCCACTGTGCATGGTCCGTATGTTTTCAGATTATTATATAAATTGTAATATATTATTATTATTACCGTAATTTCCTTAACCTATTAAGCGCACCCAAATATAAGTCGCACCCACTGAATTTTACAAAGATTTTATTTTGAACATAAATACGCCGCACCTGTCTATAAGCCGCACTGAAACTAATTAACTTTACACAGGCTTTAATGAAAGACAGTGTCTGTTACACGGCTTGTAGCCTACCAAGAAAGTCATAGTACACTGTCTTCCTCCTTCCTTTCACAACTATTTCTCTATTTCTCTTTTGGCATCGTCGTGCGTTTAAAAATCACCATCGGTGAAGCTTTTCTCCCGATGCCGTGCAGCTCAGAACACAGGTGAAGAGTTTTTTCATGCCCGGTTGTTTTCAGCGTGACGAATGATTCACATTTCCTGTAGACAGTCCGAGTGAGCGGCAGGTCAAACGTCAGAGGAACCTCATCCATATTTATGATGTGGTGCGGCCCGATTCAGTGGGAGCGCATCTGATTTAATATAAAGAGTTTCATTGGTTCACCTGAACCCGTTCAGCAATTTCATTTGTCTAATGTTATGGGGCTTAGTTTTTTGGCTTGAAGTTTGTGAACCCAGAAAAAAACCCTGGAAAAATCCATAAATTAGCCGCTTCGTTGTATAAGCCACAGGGTTGAAAGCGTGGGGGAAAAGTAGCGGTTTATAGTCCGGGAAATATGGTATATAAATTGCGTCTTGTCTACAGTCAAACTTGGTGTTGGTAGCATCATGGTCTGGGGCTGCATGAGTGCTGCTGGTACTGGGGGAGCTGCGTTTCATTGAGGAAAGCATGGATTCCAACATGCACTGTGAGATTCTGAAGCAGAGCATGAAGCCCTTCCTTCAGAAACAGCAGTATTCTAACATAATAACGATCCCAAACACACCGCCAAGAAGACTTGTTTATGAAGTGGCCAAGTATATCTCCAGACCTGACCAATATTGAGCACCTGTGGGGCTCCTCAAGCTGAAGGTGGAGAAGCGCCATGTGTCTAACATCCAGCATCTCCGTGATGTCATCATTGTGATGTGTGTTTTACAGTATGTTTGGCCACTGTGCGTGGTCCATGTGTTTTCAGACACCGCATGATCTCTCTAAAAACAGATTAGTTGCATTTACTATTATTTATTATTATTATTATTATTAGTTACATTATGTTTAGAAAAAAATACAAATTGTTCCTCCATACACAACAATTTTTTTTTTTTTCACTTTTTTTCCATTAATTAATTAAAATTACAGTTCAATGATGGTAAGAGTTTTGCTGTAAGATTACCCAAAAATGGTCTGCGTCAGTTCTGCCATCTGTAATTACCAGAAGTCCATATGGCAGAGCCCCCAGGGAGTCTAAGGTGCTGTGAGCCATGGCCTCTATTCAGTGTTCATCTAGACTGTTAACAACCTGAACTGAGAGGAAAAAAAGAGGAACTGACAGTATAGAAAAGTGACAAATGAAAGAAAAAGCTAGTGTGTATTTATCCATTGATAGTTCATGCACTTACAGCCAGATCCTGACATGCTACACTAATTCATTATAGCCACTATATGCATATGTAATACTTTCGAAGACGGATTCCAAATTCCCCGATTAGTAATTAAGTGACTTTTCCTATCGAACCAACGCCAATGTTACATGGCATTTACATGGTTGATGTTGATGCTGAGTACATGAGTGCACCCCTCACATTATTTCAAAGATCATTTAAGTATATCTTCTCAAGGGACAATACTATAAAAATAAAACTTGGATATATTTTATAGTAGTCAATGTGCAGCTTTTATATCAGTACAGATTCACTGTCATCTGAAAATAACTGAACATGCAGCCATTATTGTCTAAATAACTGCCATCAAATGTGGGTACACCCTCAGTGATAACAGCTGTATGTCGTGTAAAGATACTCTTCATCATGTTCATGTTTTTATCTGCTTGACCATACAAATTTGTGTATCTTGTATTAGAGCAGTACATTTTTTGGTGCTTTGAGTTCAATTTTCTCATACTGACCACTGGATGTACCTCAAGGCAAAGACTCTCTGAGGATCTGAGAATTAGAATTGTTGCTCTCTACAAAGATGCCCAGGCTATAAGAAGATCAGTGACACCCTGAAAGTTACAGTATAGTTACAGTTACAGAACACTGGTCATGGTCATACAGATTCCACTCAGAACAGACCTTGCAAGAGTCCATCAAAGATGTTCAGTCCTCGTGCTGCACGTCAGGTGCAGAAGATGCTTAAAAAACAGATGCATGAGTGCTGCAGCAGTGCTTTAGAGGATGCAGAAGCTGAAGGTCTGATCGTCAGTGCTTAGACCGTACGCCACACACTGCAACAAGTCATGAACGTCGTCCCAGAAGGAAGAATCTTCTGAATCTGGAACCATGTCCTGTGGTCTGATGAGACTAAGATAAATGTGTTTGGCTCAGATATTGTCCAGCATGTGGGGCGACGCCCTGTTGAGAAGCACCAAAATAACTGTGCCTTGCTACAGTGGTGGTAGCATCATGGTCTGGGGCTGCATGAGTGCTGCTGGTACTAGGGAGCTGTGGTTTATTGAGGGAAACATAGATTCCAACATGTACTGTGACCTTCTAAAGCAGAACATGATGCCATATTGAGGATCTCAGCACCAACATGGGCAGCTCTGGTGAATTCCATGCCCAGGAGGGTTAAGGAAATGCTGAATAACAATGGTGCTCACACTAAATAATCACAGGGTTTTGACAATGTTCACTACTCAGTTATTTATACAATAATGGCTGTATGTTGAGTTATTTTTAGAGGACAGTAAATCTGTACTGTTATACAAGCTGCACATTTACTACTCTAAAAAATCCAAGTTACATTTCTTTGTATTGTCCCTTGAGAAAGAAATACTAAAATGGTTTCTGAAATGTGAGGGGTGCACTCATATTACACTGTGAGTGGGATATATTAGGCAGCGAATGAACAGTTCTCAAAATCGTTGTTTTGGAAGCATAAGGATCCGAGCAACTTCAGCAAGGAACAAATTGCAATTGCTAGATAACTGGGTTTGAGCATCTCTGAAACGTGCCAGGTGTTCCCAGTATGTAAATGTTACCACCTGCTAAAAGTGGTCCAAGGAAGGACAACTGATGAACAAGGCTTGTGTGGTGAGTGAAGGCTGGTCCAGTTCGACAGAAAAGCTCCTGTTGTTTAAACTGCTGTAAAAGTTTCTGCTGGCTCTGGTGTATGGTGTCAGAACACAGTGCATTTCAACTTGTCTGCTCAGAAAAGCCCATGTTGACCCCTGTACACCACCGAAAGCACCTATAATGGGTAACCATCAAAACTCAACCATGGAGCAATGAAAGAAGGTGGCCTGGTTTATGAATCATATTTTCTTTTACTGAGGACAGCCAGGGTGTGTGTGTGTGTGTGTGTGTGTTTGTCACTTTCCACTAGAATGGGAAGAAGGTGTGCCGGCAAAGGCAGTGTGATTCACCGAGCAAAGTTCTACTGGAAATCCTTGGGCCTGGTATTCGTGTGGATGTTATTTTGACATGTAGCACCTACCTAAACATTGTTGCAGACCAAATGAGACACGTTCACAGCAAAATAATTCACAGATGGCAGTAGCCGGAACATTTACACTTTTCCTTGAATAACTATCCCCCACACCATATCACAAACAGTGTCTGCCTTGCAACAAGCAGATATTTGGGCAAACAAACAAAGCCCAGATTTAAAAAAAAAAGTTAACTATATTTTACCGAAGGAACTTAAAATGCTTCAACCCTAAATAATTTGTTCATTTAGAATAATTCCATATTTATTCTAAACTGAAATTTATTACAAATAACACATTTTGTCAAACATCAAATGCAAGTATTTCTCTTATATGTGAATATTTGTGAAGTACAGTGTCTTCGTGTAGTGTACAGCAGTGGTCCCCATTCTTTTTTTGCGCCACCGTAATGTCTTTAAGGTGTGCCGGATAAATACAACAAAATAAAATGATACGACCGGCATAAAAACTGGTATTTTCTAAATATAATAATAAACGTGAATCCACTGTGTTGTTTTTTTTCTTGGGGGTTTGAATTTAGCGGTAATGTATTATGTGTTAGCGGCCGGAGCCCCTTTAAGAAGGTAGCGGATAGAGATAAGACATGTGACCGAGGCATCATGACATGCATCAAGAGTGAGTCATAGACAGATGTGGAGGAGAGAATCCGGTCATTTTCCAAAATAAAACACCGTTCAGAATCAGATAATAAATAAAACAGAAATAATGACAGTTATGTATTCTTTCTGTGTGGCCCGGTACCAATTGACTCATGGACTGGTGCTGGTCCGCAGCCCGGGGGTTGGGGACCACTGGTGTACAAGATACACATGCTATTTTGTCTACTATTCTCCCCCAATATTGTAAAATTACAACAGAGACATAACAAGCTGAAAATATAATTCGATTCATGCATTTCACAATCACAATCACAAGTATTTACATTAACTTAGCATTCTAACAATCACCAACATTTTTAAATTTTTTTTAAGGGGATTTACTTACTTACATTTTTGAGATATCCATTTCACTGATACAACGAGATGCACTTCCAGGAAAGTTCACAGGTCGTTAGAGTTCATGGCCTTCAAAGCAAGACCTACAGTATGTACACATTTACCATCCATTGGCATTGAATTGCTAAAGAATAGGACCCATTTGCAGATGTGTTTTTGGGGGAAAGAAAAAGTGCTGTAATTTTGCAACGAGTCTTACAGGGTTCATGAGACTCATAAGAAAGAGTCGCCTCAAAAAAGCAATTCGATCATTTTTAACTGCATGAGCAAAGCATCACAAAATCTCTGTAGGTTATACGCAGGAAACAGAATCGAGTAGTTTAGCAATCGACTCTTCTAGTCGAAGTCGTTCGTTCTTTTATCACGTGGCTTCCATAGACGCTATGCAGTTCCATATACATATATAAATGATTGCCACTATAGTTGAAGTCCATGTATGTACACGTGTTTAGATATCTGCTTATTAAATGTGTAACATTTTATTTTATTTCTGATCAAAGGAACGAAATGAACTAAATGACAAAAAAAAAGATCGGTTCATTTTGATAAATGAGATTCAAAGAACCGGGTCACAAAAATGATCCGATCTTCCCAACAGTAATTCCTCATGTCCATGTTGATTTGTGTGTCTCTAACCTCATTTCTGTTTCCTTGTTCTTGCCATGCTAGTTGCTAGTTAATTGTACACTAATAGCGTAGTCTGTTTCGCGGTTTTGTCTGCAGTTTCGTTCACTTCAAATTCTCCAGCTCTCAATCCGATCAATTATCTGTGCCATTTCCTGGACAAACAAATCGGATAGGAACAAAACGAAAAGGTTCTGCTGCTATGTCCTGGTGTCTGATCCCACAGCACACCTTCAGAGGTCTTGTGAAGTCGATAGGTCAGTGCTTTGGTGGCACAAGGGAGACTTACACAGTATTAGGCAGGTGTGGCTGATCAATGTATAGCTATAGGGATAGATTACCAGCGTTCTTTTTTTTGCATTTAAATTTAAACTTGGAGTCAATTTGCATAAAAAAGCTTTAAAAAAAATCAATAAAGCTATAATAGACTTTACAATTGAAAAGAAACCAGTTGATTTGATTTATTAGGACCCTCCAGGACCATGAAATAGGATTGGGGCTGACGCCTCTCACCCTGTACCCAGACTGTTTAAATTACACTCCACTTTGACAAGATGCTGCAGTTCATCAGGACCAAAACACCTCACACCACAAAAACAGCTTCTTCCCATCCTTAACCAACCTCATCATTAATACCATGGACCCACTATTATCTCTGACCTGCTTCCATAAACACTAATATTACAGTAATGTACACCAATCATAACATCATCACCACCTGCCTAATATTGTGTTGGTCCCCTTTTGCTGCCAAAACAGTTTTGACCCTTCGAGCATCAAGAACATGAACGTCTTCAGCAGTTTGAGCTACAGAAGCTCGTCTGTTAGATCGGACCACACAGGCCAGCCTTCGCTCCTCACGTGCCTCAATGAGCCTCGGCCGCCAACGACCCTGTCGCCGGTTCACCACTGTTCCTTCCTTAGAGCACTTTTAAAAGATTCTGACCACTGCAGACCAGAAACACCACACAAGAGCTGCAGTTTTGGAGATGCTCTGACCCAGTCGTCTATCACAATTTAGCAAACTCACTCAAATCCCTAACTATTTTTTCTGCTTCTTACACATTAACTATGAGCATAAAATGTTTACTTGCTGCCTGATATTTTCCACCCACTAACAGGTGCCCTGATGAAGAGATAATCAGTGTTATTCACTTCACCGTTATTTCATAATGTTATGGCTGATCGGTGTATGTGTTAAATTACACAATCAACAAGAGCTTTTATATTGCAACCCTGCACCTTGGATTTATTCTATTCTCTGCACACACTTTATCGTTATTTATTATTTTATATTTTTTTTTTCTTAGGGATTGTCTTTTTTTATATATTACATATAGCACCAGCACACCATGACAAACTCCTTGTACATGCAACCCAGCAATAAAGATGGTTCTGATTCTGCTTCTGATTAGCCCTTCACTAAAAGCTGTTTGAACTGGTTCACGAACTGCGACCGACCTTTGCTTCGTCCACATGCGGTATCCTTTTCGGACTCTTTATCCTGCTTAAAATGCACAATCCCAATTTACATGCTCACCAACACTCTGCCATGCATACAAATGAAATGGTTCAATAGCAATTCAGCGCTCAAGGCGTTTGAATGATGTACAGCCCCTCCCTCGTTACTTATAGTCTATTTACAAATAACCTAGGAGCTAACGAGCCGAGACTCGCAAATAGGCACGTGGTCAGTAAACAATGGTGTCTTTTTTTAGCTTGGCTTTAACTCAAGGAAATGCTAACCTGGAGAACGCTAGGTGCGCTAATTACACCCTGAATCCACAGTGTGTAACTTTGTAAAAAAAGAAAGGGTATAAAGGGCCAGTGCGTAACCCTTTATTAAGCGCGGTTGCTCTATGACTAATCGCACCCCATTTTGTTGATAATGTCATGCTTATGCCCCTGTAGGAGACTCATTTCCTCTGTCCATGACTGGATGATAATTTCTCTCTTTTCTTTCTCTTGTACAGGGCATCTGCACGATGACGACAGCTTTCCTACACTTTTTCTTCCTGGCATCATTTTGCTGGGTTCTGACCGAAGCCTGGCAGTCCTACATGGCTGTGACGGGGAAGGTGCGGACCAGACTCATCCGCAAACGTTTCCTCTGTTTAGGATGGGGTGAGTATCTTGCTATCCCTCTGTCTTTCTCACAGCTGTAGTCTGGGTATGGTGCAGTGTGACCGTGGAAGTCCATCGGGATTCATCCCAGTTGTCTATATTTAAACCCAGTTTTCTATTCTCTCTCTCTTTTTTTTTTACTCTCTCTTTCTGTTTTGTGCTATTTGAAATATCCTGGATGCTTTAAGTATTCAATATATTAATTCTGGACCATTTTATTCTCGATTCAAATTTAACATTACATACACATGGTAGTAAATGTGGGTTCATTAGGAGCCACTATAGTAAAGACTTTGCATTAGCACTAGTTATCCACTGATTCAGAGACGCCTTTGCTGAAATTAATTAGTTTCCTTTGGTTTTGTATCACTCGATCATATAATTTCCCTAACAACAGTTGCTATGCAGTGAATTTTGAAGGGGGGGAAAAGAAAAGAAGCGCACGGACCCTTTGTGCGCTGTATTGTGGCATCTCCTTTTCAAGTGTGCCTCAAGCAATAAATGATAATAAGTCTGAGTTCCATTTAAATGAACTGTCACAATCTACTTCGCCAAGACAGCTACATCGGCTTGCAAATTTTTGATGAATTATCTGGGGAAAGGAAAAAAAAACACTTCTCGTTTAAAGCTCTATTTTTGTGCAAGCACAAGCATAATTTGATTTAACTGGGGCGTATTGATAATTTGGTTGGATGTAACCCATTGTGTTCCATTTGTACCTGGTTTTTTTTGTGTGTTCCAAAATAAATGTGCTCCATGTAGGGAATATATGGAGGCATGCAGTGGGCGGAGCTAACGAGATGATCGCAACAAACACATTTCCAAAAAACTGCCCCGGTAAAACAAACTGCATCCACTGTTCACAACTCTGGGTTCTTTAAAAAGCTGAACAAGGTTCTCCTTCTCTCACATCCACAAACACTCGTTCGGAGACTTCCACGACCGAATGAAGCACGGTGGCGGGTGTGCTTTCACTCTGACTGCACTGTGCAAAGCTTACTTCGCCATACTGTACAACCGATTTGTTTGTTATTTAACTTCACAGCACCAGTGACTCGATCATTAGGGATAAACGTACAATTATAATTAACTAACGTACAGGCTACTGAACTTATACATACCTTTAAAAAACTTTATAACTGCTTCGTCTCTGTAAAGCGGCTTTGAATCAATGTCCATTGTCAAATGAATTAAATTAAAAGAAAAAAACATTGAAACATGGCAGATGCAATTCTGTTTATCAATTATGTGAAGTGGTCTTTCCGAGCCCAGTAATATTTGTTCAAACCAGAACAGCACCACCTTTACTGCGTCCATGTTTAGATTGTAATTATACCAGGGATATACCAGCTGAACACAAAAGGAAATATGTCGTGATTTTAACTGGATGGTCAGAAAGACCAACATCACCAGTGGAAAACTCAAACACAAAAGAATCATCTGCAAACATTAGTATTAGCAGATCTGTAGACTGTAGTGATGATGTTAGTTTAAGACACGTTTCCGTTTCCAATTTCAGAACAGTTAGGGGAAAGAAATGCAAATTGCTTAGCGTTTTTTATTAACATTGTTAATTATTAACATTTGTGAACATCGACAGTTTACATTTTTTAAAACAATTTTGAATAAAATGCCTGCTTGGTTTCAAAAAAAGTGTAACATATTTTTTTTTAAATAAAATCAAATTAATGCAATACATTTTTAATTGTATTAATTACATTGAGTAATCAATTAAATTAGCACATATAAGATTAATGGATTAAATAAATGGAAAAATTACTTTAAATTATTTACATTCGTTAGACCCAATTTGAGTAATACAGATGTGTGTATAAGTGTTTTTTTTTTTTACATTGAATATTTGAATTTCTAAAGATATGTTCTACTGAACTGTGTTACTTATTTCAGCGTATTTAAAAAGGTGTCTACATTTACACAGATATTTCTTTTATTTGTTCATAAATGGAATCATTCCTGCCATCATTCATTCATTCATATGTAGAATTGCCATGATTTTCAGCTTCAAGAGTAATTCTTGAAGTTGTAGATAAAATGCAAAAGAATCCATATCGATACACTGTTACATCGCACAACATAGAGCTTCACCGCACAACATAGAGCATAGAGCTTCATCGCACAACATAGAGCTTCATCGCACAACATAGAGCTACATCGCACAACATAGAGCGACATCGCACAACATAGAGCCACATCGCACAACATAGAGCTTCATCACACAACATAGAGCTTCATCTCACAACATAGAGCCACATCGCACAACATAGAGCCACATCGCACAACATAGAGCGACATCGCACAACATAGAGCCACATCGCACAACATAGAGCTTCATCACACAACATAGAGCTTCATCACACAACATAGAGCTTCATCTCACAACATAGAGCCACATCGCACAACATAGAGCTTTATCACACAACATAGAGCTACATCTCACAACATAGAGCTTTATCACACAACATAGAGCTTCATCACACAACATAGTTTCATCACACAACATAGATTTTTTTACCACACAACATAGAGCTACATCACACAACAAAGATTTTCATCACACAACAAGAGCTACATCACACAACATAGAGCTTTATCACACAAAAAGAGCTACATCGCACAACATAGATCCACATCGCACAACATAGAGCTTCATCACACAACATAGAGCTTCATCTCACAACATAGAGCCACATCGCACAACATAGAGCTTTATCACACAACATAGAGCTACATCTCACAACATAGAGCTTTATCACACAACATAGAGCTTCATCACACAACATAGTTTCATCACACAACATAGATTTTTTACCACACAACATAGAGCTACATCACACAACAAAGATTTTCATCGCACAACATAGAGCCACATCGCACAACATAGAGCTTCATCACACAACATAGAGCTTCATCACACAACATAGAGCTTCATCTCACAACATAGAGCCACATCGCACAACATAGAGCTTTATCACACAACATAGAGCTACATCTCACAACATAGAGCTTTATCACACAACATAGAGCTTCATCACACAACATAGTTTCATCACACAACATAGATTTTTTACCACACAACATAGAGCTACATCACACAACAAAGATTTTCATCACACAACAAAGAGCTACATCACACAACATAGAGCTTTATCACACAAAAAGAGCTACATCGCACAACATAGATCCACATCGCACAACATAGAGCTTCATCACACAACATAGAGCTTCATCTCACAACATAGAGCCACATCGCACAACATAGAGCTTTATCACACAACATAGAGCTACATCTCACAACATAGAGCTTTATCACACAACATAGAGCTTCATCACACAACATAGTTTCATCACACAACATAGATTTTTTTACCACACAACATAGAGCTACATCACACAACAAAGATTTTCATCACACAACAAAGAGCTACATCACACAACATAGAGCTTTATCACACAAAATAGAGCTACATCGCACAACATAGAGCTTCATCTCACAACATAGAGCCACATCGCACAACATAGAGCTTCATCACAACATAGAGCTACATCTCACAACATAGAGCTTTATCACACAACATAGAGCTTCATCACACAACATAGTTTCATCACACAACATAGATTTTTTACCACACAACATAGAGCTACATCACACAACAAAGATTTTCATCACACAACAAAGAGCTACATCACACAACATAGAGCTTTATCACACAAAAAGAGCTACATCGCACAACATAGATCCACATCGCACAACATAGAGCTTCATCACACAACATAGAGCTTCATCTCACAACATAGAGCCACATCGCACAACATAGAGCTTTATCACACAACATAGAGCTACATCTCACAACATAGAGCTTTATCACACAACATAGAGCTTCATCACACAACATAGTTTCATCACACAACATAGATTTTTTTACCACACAACATAGAGCTACATCACACAACAAAGATTTTCATCACACAACAAAGAGCTACATCACACAACATAGAGCTTTATCACACAAAATAGAGCTACATCGCACAACATAGAGCTACATCACATAACAGAGTTTCATCACACAACATAAACCACATCACACACAACACACAACATAGATTTTCACTACACAACATAGAGCTTTATCACACAACATAGAGCTTCATACAGGACACAGAGCTAAGGATAAAAATTAAGTGTCCATGCCACATAAAGTGCATCGTGTGCAACTGATTGCAAACAGTGCAAAACGAAGACAGTGCAAACAAACAACACAAGACAGTGTGGAACAGATACACAAAATACAAAATGGCGCCAACCAGTAAACTTACTGTATAACATACAGTACAATGTGCAAAAGAGAGAACTATAAACAAGAGTGTACTTATAAACATAAACACAATGTTGTGCAAAAACAGCAATAGCAGCAATCAGGAGGTGCAAAACAGCATGTAAACAGTATAATATGATTAATATAATTTAATACGGGTGGTGCTGAAGGCATGGATGTGTACGAAGTAAAGTGAAATGAGTTTGAGTGTGTGTTGAGTTCAGCTTGTAACAGTTCACTAACACATAGTTGAGTGCAGTGTTGTGCTCGTTACTAAAAAATAGTAACTAGTTACAGTTACTCGTTACTTCATTCAAAAAGTAACTCCGTTACTTTGTTGATTACTTACACCAAAAAGTAATGCGTTACTGTAGAAGTAACTTTTTAGTTACTTTTTCAAAGAACCTTCTTTAATGTTCCCATTAATACCCTTTTATGTGTTATGGTCTACAAACACAAAACTGACTTAAACACAGAGTAATTTTTAAACACTATTTTATTAAAGTCAGAGCAGCACAAACTGAATATATCACAAGCATTTCTGAAATAAATAACAAAACAAGCTGAATAATATATTCACAATCAAAAACTAAAGTGGCTTCTGCTGTTGTGTTGAGCTCTTAAAAATGTTCCTTTCACAGCTGAAGTATGAAAACTATCAACAATGTAGAACACTGTGTTAGCTTCTAGCTTCTAGCATGGAGGTCCTGGAGGAGCTTCGACAGATTGGAGTTGCTGTTTATCGCAGTAGATACGAGCTTCGAACCAGAAAGACACAGCTTACATTTGACTTAAAAGTTTTTGTCTTTATACTCAATTAAAGTGAAATAATGATCATATTTCCACTTTGAGAAACTCGTCTTGCTCTCGCCTTGACTCGCTATTACTGCTGCACAGACCTGAATAAACGGAGACACGCCCACAGTGCGTCTTCTTTGTGTTTACAGAGGGTAATCCACCAATCCTACAGTGCGTCTTCTTTGTGTTTACAGTGGTTCATCCACCAATCCTACAATGCATCTCTGCTGTAAGCAGGTTAGACTGTAGTCTACACTTCAGCCTAAATTAAGTCATTTAAAAAACGGGTAACGCACCATACGGTAACGGTAACGAAGTTACTTTATTTTTAAAAGTAACGCGTTACAGTATTAGTTACTGTCAAAAGTAACACGTTACCGGTAACACGTTACTGCCCAACACTGGTTGAGTGAGTGTGTGTGTTTAGTAGAGTTCAGTTCTGTGAGTTGAGGAGTCTGATAGCTTGAGGAAAGAAAACTGTTGCATAGTCTTTATGCGCAGTATAAATCATGTTTCCGGTACGGATTAAGCACTTTATATGTTCGTGAGAAAGCTCAGATTTTAACTATGTTCTGCACGTAAAACAAGGATTGCATTCGGTACACATGTGAACCGTACTGAAACGGTTCTGTACAAATACGTGTATCATTACATACACTCAGGATGAGTGTTAACTCATTGTGTATTTCTTTGTGTGGTCACCACCTTGTGTTTTCTCTGTAACCCTCACATCTTGTCCATGAAACAACATCTACTTAATTTAGACTCTTTAGGTTAAGACATAAGATAATAAAGAGATAAATGCACCAGCTATAGTGGTGTAGATACACTGGCGTTTGCTGGCAGTCGCTGGTGGTTGATTAATGCTGGGCTGTTGCTCTAATGCATTAGGAGCGGCAGTGGAATGAAGGAAAGTGGTGGCCTAAGCTGATGTAAAGCTGCTTTGAGAAAATGTCCATTGAATTGAATTGATGCACAAATTCCCAAAGTGCTGTCTCGATCATGTACGACAGAAAGTCAAACAGTGAAAAGCCAAAGAAACACGGCAGCATCGTCGAAACAATCATTCAGACTGTAATCCTGTCTAAAACTCCAGTGTTTCATCCCTAAATGTGTGTTTTCCCTGTTTTAAAGGTTTGCCTGCACTGGTGGTTGCCATCTCGATAGGATTCACAAAAGCAAAAGGCTACGGAACGCCGCAATAGTAAGACCACCGCACACGGACCCACGTGAACTTACCACCTCATGTGTACTGAAATGGGATGCTGATTGTGCTGATGACTGGTGTTTCTTTGTACAGTTGTTGGCTCTCTCTGGAGGGAGGACTGCTGTATGCCTTTGTTGGACCTGCTGCTGCAGTAGTGCTTGTAAGTTTTTAGGGATCCGTAGGGTTTTATGCTTCTTATAAATGAATGATGTCATAGTTCACAAGTACTTTAACAATTTAGTTTGAACCCCATTACATCACTTACTTTTTTTTTATAAGCTCTTCACTGTTTCCCATCTTTGTTCTCTACATACTTAGATGCTGAAAGCCTGGTTCATGCTTTCATAACTTGTTTAGATGACTGTAGGTCATAAATCTGATGGGTCCGTGGGTCAGTTGATACCGGGCCGCATTATATATTGAATTATATTTTCAGCTTGTTATGTCTTTGTTGTAATTTTACAATATTGGGGGAGAATAGTAGTCAAAATAGCATGTGTATCTTGTACACCAGTGGTCCCCAACCCCTGGGCTGCGGACCGCACCGGTCCATGGTTCAATTGGTACCGGGCCACACAGAAAGAATACATAACTTACATTATTTTCGTTTTATTTATTATCTGTTTCTAAACGATGTTTTATTTTGGAAAATTACTGGATTTTCTCCTCCACATCTGTCTATGACTCACTCTTGATTCAGGTCATGATGCCTCGGTCACATGTCTTATCTCCATCCGCTACCTTCTTAAAGGGGCTCCGGCCGCTAACACATAATACATTACCGCTAAATTACGGTCCGTGGCGCAAAAAAGATAGATAGATAGATAGATAGATAGATAGATAGATAGATAGATAGATAGATAGATAGATAGATAGATAGATAGATAGATAGATAGATAGATAGATAGATAGATAGATAGATAGATAGATAGATAGATAGATAGATAGATAGATATGTGAACATAAGGTGTATCAAAGAACAGGAAGAGAGACCTTTATTGTTGTGTGTTTGCAGGTCAATATGGTGATTGGCATTCTGGTGTTCAATAAACTGGTTTCCAGAGATGGCATCCTGGACAAGAAGCTGAAACACAGAGCAGGGTAAGTGGAATGTGTAGCAGGTTCCCTTGAGCTCCTCACACTATTAACATGCTCAAATCCGGCCCTGTGTAGCTATCAGTACGCATAATGCACACGGTCTGCAGTCACATAGAGATCTTTAAAAACCTGTATAATGAGAGTTAAAGAAAAGAGGTAATACTGAACGCTGTCCCTCTGGAAGTCATTAATCTGCCAGTTTAATCTTTAACCAGGGAGAGAGCATGCAGAACGCTAACTTTCTCTTGGTTTTTTTGTTGTTCTTGGCTGCTCTTGCAGGCAGATGAGCGAACCGCATACAGGATTAACTTTAAAATGTGCAAAGTGTGGCGTTGTCTCTACAACTGCTTTATCAGCAACTACGGCCAGCAATGCCATGTAAGTACATGGCTCACGGTTTTTCAAAAACAACTACAGATTTATTGCAATATGGGTGTAATACAGTGGCACTCAAAGTATGGCAAATGTTTGTGGGCATCAAATTATTACACTCATATGTTCCTGTTAAATATTCCAGTCCACCAGTCCTTTTCTGTTCTAATTCAGTTCATTTTTATTTGTTTAGCACTTTTAACAATGAACATTGTCTCAAAGCAGCTTTACACGGATGATGTGGTAAGAAAGAATAAACAAATTCTTTATAACTTATAAATGAGCTGGCGATTGTGTCACGGAAAAACTCCCCGAGATGGCATAAGAAAGGAACCCGTCCTCATCTGGGTGGCAACGAATGTCCATTGATTACAGATGTTGAGGTGTGCAGTGATGGCGATCAGATGCAACCTGTACTCCTGAGTCCTGAGTGTAGCAAACTGTTGAAATTAACTACAGTCCAAATCCATCTTCAGAGCTCCTGTGTTACTCTGTAATTTCATGGATCTCCAGGCTGATGATGTAAGACACATGCCCAGCTGTACAGCGTGGCCTCCAGTTGAAGAGAACACCATCCGGAGGCAGGCTGGGATGAAGCGGGCAGATCTTAGGAAAAGAGAGTGGCAGGATCAGTGGTCACTGCTGAAGGGGTGAAAGGAAGAGAAGGATATGGATCAAGGATTAAAGTTAAAGATACTGTGTAGTCGGCGACTCCAGCTAGAATCGCTATGGCAGCAAAACTAAAAGGGAGAGCCAGAGGGTAACACAGACATGAGGGATCTCTGGGATAAGAGACGATCCACCACACCACCGTCAACAAACCTGAGTCAGCACGTGAGAGTGAGGGGACGACGGCATACAAATATTCCAGTTCACCAAATAAACTATATGTATGGTTCCTCCAGATCTGCCCCTTTACCTAAGAAAAATCTACTGATAAAAGACTCAACTAAATAAATGTGTTTTCAGCCTCAACTTGAACACTGAGACTGTGTCTGAGTCTGGAACACTAATTGGAAGGCTGTTATATAACTGTGAGGATTTGTACGAGAAAGATTTGCCCCATGCTGTAGTCTTCATTACTTGAGGTACCACCAAATAGCCAGGGTCCGAAAACTAGTCAGTATCTGGTGTGACCACCGTGTACAGACCGTTTTGCCCTGTACAGTTTAAACCGGGACATATGCGTGAAGAGAACACCACTCCAAAGTGCCAGACGCCATCGAATGGGAGCATTTGCCCACTCAAGTCGGTTACGACGACGAACTGCAGTCGGGTCGGGACCACGATGAGGATGACGAGCATGCACATGAGCTTCCCTTTGATGCTTTCTGACAGTTTGAGCAGAAATTCTTTGGTGTCAGGTTAAGGGTTCTGTATATGTTACTTGAGTTCTTCTACACCATGATCTCAGTTTGAAAAGGGACATATCATGCAGAACAGGTCAGGACTATGTTTTGGCCTCATTTCAGTGTAGGAAAGTTGTAGTGCAACAGCATACAAATACATTCCTATTCACTTTTATTCAATTATGAGTGTAGCCATAAAGTGGGTCTATATTTTTCAGAAAGTATTTGTAATTTTTGTATTATATGAATGAGAAATGATTGTGGTCTAGACTGGAATATTTAAAATACAGATGGTCACTGAGTTATGATGGTTAGACTTATACGTTTTCTGCTCTTACAATCGACATCGATACAACAAAATTGTTGGAATACGTAGCAGCGTATGTGCGGTATGATACATCAGGGCGCATACAGGATGTATGCATCTCCTGCTTTGTGAGATGGCTTACTTTAGCCAGCGATCAACAGAGTTTTTGTCTTTTAATCGGCATCGCCGGACAGTGAAACCGAGCGTACAGATTAGTCTGATCAGCTACAGGTGTGCTTCTTACCGCTCGTTTCATCCAGCTCCGCCCTCCACTCACAAATCGGCGCTCATCCACCTGCCCGTTACCACCACACCGATCAGGCACAACATCATCACCACCAGCCAAATATTGTGTTGGTCCTCTTTTGCTGCCAAAACACTTCTGACTCGTCGAGAATTAACAACATGAACTTCTTCAGCTATTTGAGCTACAGGAGCTCGTCTGTTGGACCGGACCACACGGACCAGCCTTAGCTTCTCACGTGCATCAATGAGCCTCGGCCGCCCATGACCCTGTCGCCGGTTCACCACTGTTTATCCTTTGGAGCACTTTTGATAGATTCTGACCATTGCAGACCAGGAACAGCTGCGGTTTTGGAGATGCCCTGACCCAGTCGTCTAGACGTCACAATTTGTCAAACTCGCTCAAATGCTTACACATTTTTCCTGCTTCTAACACATCAACATTGAGGACAAAATGTTCACTTGCTGCCTAATAAATCCCACCCACTAACAGGTGTCATAATAAAGAGATAATTAGTGTTATTCACTTCACTGCTCATAATGTTATAATGTCATAATATTATACCTAAATCGTGTGCATTTATACTGTAAAGTTTTACAGTATAGTACTGTAAATTGCACTGTTTTGCTAAATGAGGTACTGTAATTTGTTAAATTAGTATGTGGCCATGTCTCGACTTGTATTTTACAATGAGGTCATCTGAAAGGTTTTTTTTTTATTTTATTTCATGGGCGAGCATGGTTTTTTTTTTGGTATGTGTGATTTGCAGACATTATACAGCTGAAAACCCAATAAGTTCTTCTTGTGACTTCCTGTGACTTTGAATGCCACTGTTTCAAATGATGCCCAGTTTGAATCTATTTTTAGACAAATAATCTCTATGCGGGGACATTTAGTGCCATGCACCCGGTGCTTTCAAGGAGTTTCCTGTCTGCTTCAAATAGTGATTTAAATACTGCTCTTTTAAACATTAGTTCAGTCAAGTAGAAATGGTTGTGTGTTTTTTTTTTGCTCGCACTGTTGTCCTCCTAATTCCCTCACAATCCTGTTCTATTTCTCTTTCTCCATCATCTTATCCGTGTCTTTTTGATTTTAACCCCGCTCCCCCTTCCATCTTTCCATGCCGTTCTCTTAGGGCTTCTCTCTGGAGTTCCTGCGTAGTTTTGCCTCTTCTGGCGCTCACCTGGATGTCAGCTGTGCTTGCCATGACAGACAAGCGCTCCATCCTGTTCCAAATCCTGTTTGCCGTATTTGACTCACTCCAAGGCTTTGTCATAGTCATGGTGCACTGTGTCCTCCGCAGAGAGGTAGGCCCGGTTCTGATCCACCAGACTTGCTTTACCTAGCTGTTGCCTCTTTTCTCCTGATTTATATTTCTCACATAATTATTCTTAGCCTTGGACATCCTGTCAATTGGCACATATTTAGTGTCCCCAAAGTTTTCCTTCTGAAATACTTGTGAGCTAAAATTGAACCTCTCATGGTGTGTTGTGTATCTTCGCTTGTCAGTATGAGCTTCCTATTTAAATGTTTAACCTTTTAGGTGCAAGATGCCTTTAGATGTCGTCTGAGGAACTGTAAAGACCCTATCGGTGCAGATGCAACAGGCACTTTCCCTAATGGCCATGCACAAATAATGGTAACACATCTTGCACTCCTATTTCAATAAATATGGCCTGAAACAATGCTACATTTTATGGATATTTCTTTGCAATGCCATTTTTATAATCTATTTTTTTTCTGTGTTGTTTTCCCACCACTGTTTAAGAGTTATATTTGTGTTAGACTGTACAGACTATACATTTTATACATGTATTTCTTTAGCTGTGTGATTTATTATTTATGGTCAAACAACACCAAACCGCTTATTAAAAGCAATCAACCATCGGTGCTTATTATTCGGTGAAGATGATGAATCAGTCGACCTCTAATGTGTTCTGTGTCCTTACTCGTGGTTAGTTTTAAAAATGGCCCTCATGCGGACGTTGTTTTTAGTATGTATTTGTAGTATAGTGTGTATAGCAGGGGTGGCCAACCAGTCAGAGACCGAGAGCCACATTATTTACTGTGTTACCGCAAAGAGTCACATCATACACACACACACACACACACACACACACACCTCTGCTCAGCCAGATTTATTGTAAATGTCACACACCAACATAATGACAGAAATTGACTCCTACAGTTCTAAGACCACAGGACAGTCATTTTCAACAATGTACACTGCACTGCCTCACACACACACACAAACTCTGTTTAACCAAGTCCACAAACAAAAATATAATAATATACAATAGCGTTTTTCTTTTACTATGCATGTTACTTAGTGGGACTTTTGAAATTCCTTGCCTTGAACAATCCCCTTCAAATCTGCCTCGTATTCCGTTGTTGCCTCTCAAAGCAATTTCTTCACATGTGTGTCAGTCAGAACAGATCGATGCTTTCATTTCATATGTTTCAGGGTAGAAAACACAGACTTTGTTTGTGTTTTTTTATGTGCGTGAGATGAATATACCGCAGGGGGTCAATTAATTTTTACAAAGGGCCACGTGAGAAACCTGAATTGTGTCAGAGGGCCACACCAACGATAATATTTTAGGGATGCACAGAAATGAAAATTCAATTCAAAAGTCATTGAAATCCATAATTTTTTGTGTTATGCCTTTTGCCTTGGCACCATCACTGGAAAACTTTCCTGCCTTTTCAAAAACGTCCTCTACAGACGGAGTGCGCATGCTCGGATTGACTTTACTTTTCTGCGCCGCGTTCTTCTCATATTTAGAAGGCAATCGTGATGTTTGGATTTCAGGTGATAAATTAATCCTGACTTGGAGAAACTCTTTGCAGATACACCCCCTCCTGAAATTTCAGCATTGCATGTTTTGTACATCGCTCTCCACACACCGCAGACATGTTGCTCTTATCCAAATAACCGTGTGCTGCTGCGCTTTTTTATTGCGTCATTACAAGTGTGTTTCTGCCGTTTTGTTTCGGTGATTTAGGTATTTCGGCCGAAATTTTTCGGTGCATCCCTGTAATTTATGATTGGCCTCACGGGCCGTAGTTTGCCCAGGTCTGATATACCGCAAAGTTTCCCAGTAGGGGCAAGCTCATTTAAGTCTTAAAATACCGTATTGAACTCAAGCGAAGCGAACATGCACATTAAAAAATAAACAAACACAAACTTCAATATGAACGAAAGAGCCGCACGAAACCAGCCAAAGAGCCGCATGCGGCTCGCGAGCTGCGGGTTGGCCACCCCTGGTGTATAGTATGTAAGTGTGGGTGTGAATGGCTCTGTAATGGCTCTGTAATACCTGTGTTCATCAAGTATGAGTATGTGTTTATCAAGTATGAGTATGAACAGAATGTTACTAGGTCATTAATGATCCTCGAGTCGCCCTTCAGGCAGCTGCATGGTGTCTGTGATATGACAGAGAACATTGTTGCCGTGTTTTCTGTGCTTTTTTCCAGTTGATTGCTGGAACTATCTGCAAAAATCCATACCGACAGTTTTTCCAGGTTGCGTTATGCAGTACGAGAGCAGCCTCTAGAGGCAAATCACTGACACCACGTGCTGTTTATTTAAAGTGCCTCTTTTATTCGTTATCAGCAAGTACAGTCCAACCTTCACAGCTAGCTATCGTCAGAGCAATCCACAATCAGTCAGAGCAGAATTGGGTGTAGAGGAAGGAGCTAAACATGGGGTAATGCTTTAAATGTAAATAAAGATGTCAGTCTACTCTCTTGTACTGACACTTTGCAGGGCCTCGTATACCGCGTGTATTGAAAATGAAAAAGCAATGTTTGTCAGCCAGAGTGCCATTGTATTAAGGGGCTGTCTCTGGTTTTGTGCTACAGCGCAAGAAACCAGCAAGATATTCAGGCCAGGAGCATTCCAGGACCAGAGTTCAGAATCTAATAATAAACACTGTTCTAATAATCCTGCAGTCTTCGGGTGCCTTGTGTTCTGTTTTAAATTTGTCTTCAGTCTTCAGACACCACTGGATTTTTATCCTCTTTTTTTAAATGAAGCCGAGTTCTTTAGAATGACTTCTGCCTTTGCTGTTCTCCTGATTTAATAGTGTTGTGGACACTTTATAGCCACATTCCTCTATTTTCTAATGTTTTTCTGAGGTTGTTTGATGAATCGTTTTCTCCGTGATGATTCAGTGGTGCATTATTTTCTGTGACTACTGTTACTCTAATGGAATGATTTTTCTTTTTTTAACAGGACAAAATACATGTCTATTTTATAATATAATTAATGCAGAATCTGAGGTTTTCATGTATTCATTCTTGATAGTAATATTTTATTATTTATTCTTTCTCCACAGACTGATTTCGAAAAAGACGTGGACATAGCCTGTCGATCCGGTACGTAAGAGATAGTGGCCATAAATGTGGTTCCAATGTCTGCGATTTTCATTTATCAAATTAGACTGAAAAGGTCATGAGTACATATAAGAGTCTGCAGTGGTAATGCCTCAAGGGAAATATCTCATCATCTTAGCATATTGATTAAAATGAGTGACTTGCTACCATTGTTAATAGGTGCTTATAAAGTCAAGGATATAATCACATTAAAATACTAATATTTGTGAAAATGCTTGAAGAGACATTTCGTTTGACTTGCCTTCTAACTATTAATGGCACTGCAGAGTTTTTGGAAGCCCAGTGGAGCTGTTTTCTTGTATTATTTTCTTACTATAACTCGTCCTCCCACAGCTCTCCATAAAGATATGGGCTCTTGTCGTGCTGCTACCATCACCGGAACGCTGTCACGTATCTCCCTCAATGACGAAGAGGAAGAAAAAGGCCCAGAGGGCCTCAACTACTCCACATTGCCGGGTAATATCATATCGAAAGTGATCATCCAACAGCCATCGGGCCTGCACATGCCCATGAGCGAGTCGTGTCCGGGCGAGAGTGCGAGCGACATGCACCGCACCGTTTACTTGTGCACAGACGACGGCATGAGGCAGAGCGAACAAGAGCTCAGCAGCCACATGCAGCAGGGATCCATGGAGACGGACTACATCGTGATGCCTCGGTCCTCGGCAGCAGCCGTGTCCCTGCCCACTGGCTCGAGCGGCGTAGCCACACTGCTGAAGGAGGACAGCAAGCGGAACATTGCTATGGACACTCTGCAACATGACAGGCTGATGCATTACAAGATGGGCACTGAGTTTAACATCGGCTCATCAGGGATGGAGCACATGAGCGTAGGCATGGAGCAGCAGTTTCCCGTAGCCTTGGAACACATTCAGACCCTGCCGTTCGAGCCTCGGACCGCCGTCAAGAACTTCCTGGCTGAAATGGAAGAGAGCGTAGGAATGGCACGAAGTGAGACTGGCTCAACTACCTCTATGAGCTCTTTAGAGGTGAGATATTTAGTTTTTATACTTATTAGCCTGTTTTGGTTGGTATTCCAAACCTACTAATAAACCTAATAAATATCACTGAATATTATTTTTTTACATTCAAAATCTTACCCTAATATTAAAACATTTTGGATAGCGTTCCCTTGTGGTGAGCGAGATTAAATATTATATATATTTATTATATTTAATGTGTATATATATATATATATATATATATATATATATATATATATATATATATATATATATATATATAAAATGTTAAATATATTTAATATATATAACCCATATATATATTTTAAATATTTGGGTTTTTTTTAATAATTAAATAAAATATAACAGAATCCTAAAAAAAACAAAAAAGGAAAGAGGAAAAAAAATGGAAAAAAATCGTATTATTTTTGGGCCGCTTTTTTTTTATTCAGGTTATTTTTATTCAGGTTATTTTTTTGTACTTTTCCTATTTGATTAATGACTTATGTTTATTAAACCACATTATTCAAACACGGCAGGAGACGTCATGGTGTTCCAGACCTTTGTCCTTTAAATTGTGTTGAAATTAGATTAGATTTGATTAGATTATTAGATTAGATTATTATTATTAGATTATTGTCATTGTGCTGAGTACAGGTGCAGGGCCAACGCATAAGCATCCAACCAGAAGTGCAAAACACAATGTATAAAAATAAATATGCGTATGTTCACAATGTAAGTGAAAAGAATAGAGAGGTGATAATAATGAGGATAGAAATGAGGAAATACGGAGGAAACCCACCACACCTGGCCGTTTAATCACTTTCAAATCAAGTGTTTAATTACTTTC
This sequence comes from Silurus meridionalis, assembly GCF_014805685.1. Lineage (NCBI taxonomy): Eukaryota > Metazoa > Chordata > Actinopteri > Siluriformes > Siluridae > Silurus > Silurus meridionalis. Next base: position 11,981,766 of record NC_060911.1, on the reverse strand, counting down.
CAAATGGCTCTAGTTAATAAATATTAAAAATACCTCTTAAATCATAATAGTGGAAATCCTGTATGTATGGAGAATTAAGTTTATTGAAGTAAAAACATATCCAAGCCAAACTCTGATGAACTAAATAACACGTAACATAACATGTATAAAGAATTACCGTATTTTTCGGACTATAAGCCTCTACTTTTTTCCTAATTTATGAATATTTCCTGGGTTTTTCCCGGTTTCACAAACTTCAAGCCAAAAAACTGAACCCCATAACATTAGACCAATGAAATTTACGAACAGAAACGTAAAAACGCACCTCACCTGTGTTCTGAGCTGCACGGCATCGGGAGAAAAACTTTCACCTGGTGATTTTAAAACGCACGACGATGCCAAAAGATAAACTCCTGAGAGAAATAGTTGTGAAAGGAAGGAGGAAGACAGTGAACAATGACTTTCTTGGTCGGCTACTGTTTAGATACAAGCCGTTGTAGCGCGTTGAGTCTGGGTGAAGGGAGAGCTCGCTCCTGGCATGCTATTCCCAAAATACCGCTATGCTCCTACGGGAAGAGCAACATATTTCACCTGTTACACCGTGTGTAACGTGTCTTTCGTTAAAGCCTGTGTAAAGTACATTAGTGTAGACACCTTATAGACAGGTGCAGGTTATTTATGTTAAAAATATTTGTAAAATTCAGTGGGTTATAGTCCAGAAATTACGGTACATGAGATGTTGGTGTAAATGAGCTGCTTTTAAGATAAAAACAGAATTTGAGTGAGAAGCTCATTTAGTCTTGGCTGTATTTTGTTTTGCGATCTAACACATGCTGTTTTTTCTCACACAGAGGAGAAAGTCAAGGTACCAGGACCTGGACTTTGAGGTATGTCGAGGCTTTTCATTGATGAAGTGCATGTCTCAGGCTTTACTTACATCAACGAAAGGGCCATTTGTTGCTTTTGTGTTTTACTCTTTAATTTACAACTACTTTGTGTAGCACTTAAGCTTATTGGAGCAGCAAGTTTCCTGACAAATATACGATTTATTGAGCTCTGCGGTTAGAGTTAAAGTGATGCTGTCAGCTGCCACACAGAGTAGCAATTCCCATTCCCATTTTACCCCTTTACATTCACAGATCTCAAGCTGAAAATCAAATAAAAAAAAAAAATGTTTTTTTTCTGAAGTTCACAGAGAACATTCTGTTTCTGCCCTGTTACTCAATTGCAAAAAAAAAAAAATAGAAAAAATAAAGAAAAAAGAAGCGTAAAGTGCTACTGCAAACCTTTGTTGGTTCATGTAATGTGCTGCCATTTATCGTTATTTTGTTATAGCACTTATAGCAATTTGCAGGGTTCCTTCTATTTTCAAGCATTGAAAATTTATATTATAGCAACAAGTCTTTCAGTGAAAAATGCTGTTTCTAAATGTGGCAAGAGGCAGTTTGTTTCCTGATACAACACTGGTTATCAGCTTGATTGAACTCCAACCCCTCCCCCCCTCCCACCACTCCTTGCCATTGCAGAAAGTCATGCACACCAGGAAAAGACACATGGAGCTGTTCCAGGAACTGAATCAGAAATTTCAAACCCTGGACCGATTTCGAGACATACCAAATATGGGCAGCATGGTGAGTAAGAGTGATTTGGAGGGGGGGGAGGTGGGCCATGCCACAAGCACCATATTTCAACCTCCGCTTTCACGCTCATATGATCCAGAGTCACGAAGTGAGTGACTAAAGGAATTAATATAATGTCCAGTCGAGGCATTTATTCATCACAGCAGTACCCTTTACTAGAACATGTGCCTTTAAATTCTTTATTTCAATTTCATTGCTTGGTGGATGCATGACAGAAAACCACTTGATTTGCTCACATTCAGACATTTCAGGGGGCCATTGCTGGTTTGTTATTGCCATAAGTTGGGGTAATTCACAGTCAATCCACCTGACTGAAGCAGTGAACTCTCAAATGTACACGTTTCAGACAAATAAAATAAGTGCACACAAAGTCTATAACAACATATAAAATGTACATAAGCGCACACACATACGCCGAACCACATTAAAGGTTGACAGAAAGTGGATTCAAACAATAACGATAACGATAGCTAGGTGAGATCGTACTTGCCGATAACCGATTAATCAACCGATAGCTTTTAAAATGGAAACTTTTTTAAAAAAACATAATACTGTAATTGATGTAAAATAGTACAGATCTTTATTACAAAAACAAAAAGTTCTAAATCATTAAAATGTTATGATTTTAGTGTTGCTAAACAAAATGATGATTAATATATTAATTATATTTAATAAATATTGAGGTAAAGACTGCAACAAAGAGTAAATAAAAAACAGTTACATTCAAAATGAACAAAAAAGACACTTCAATTAAACTCTAGAGGCCTTTATCATATGGTATAAGGCAACCCGGAAAAACTATCGCTAAGGAATTTTGCCTATATTGATAGTTCCAGCAATCAACAATCAGTGCTGATTAAAAAACAATGAATCAGTCGACCTCTAACACATTATCACTATATGCACCACTGTATAATTATCACTATATTTAGCATCCTGGCACAGTTGATCTGTATTTTAAAGCTTAATAACCCAAAAATGTACATGTAAAGTTTAACTGTAAAAAGTCGTAGTCCTTTTTTTCTCTAGTTTTCTTTCATGTTTAAGTGTATTTTAAGGTAGAAACAAGACAAGTATAGACTCAGCAAAGACAAACATTAGTGCTGAGTTCTTCTTCTCTCACATCTTTAATTACCATTATACGGGATTTATGCGCACATTGCAAGCTTCATGCTAGAATGAAATGGCACACTCTGAAATGTTATTAAAATGAATGTATATGCAGTCAAATCAGGGTTTTAATTTGGTTTTGTTTTTCGATACTATACCACACTAAATTGTGCTAAATTATCCAACCAGATTTGTTAACGAGCTTGGCCACGTTTTGATACGCAATTGGGTTTTAGACATAAAATTCATGTTTACTGAACACACAGTGAGCACCTGATGCAACAGCCCAAACATGTAGCCATGGTGAATGCGGCCTTTCTGAATTGCCAGTGTCTCGTCCCTTTTCTTTTTGCACAGGATAAGGCAATGCCCAGTAAAAACCCTTGGGAAAGCTACAACCCAGCCTGTGAGTACCAGAACTACGCCACAATGAATGTACTGGAGTCAGACCACAAGGACTCTCTGGAGATGACTCCTGCTGAGTGGGAAAAATGTGTAAACCTTCCACTGGATGTCCAAGAGGGAGATTTCCAAACAGAGGTGTAATGAGAGGAATAGATGAATGAACGAAGCAGGACATATTTTGCACTGGAAAAAAAAAAAAAAAAAACATGTGGAAACCACTTCAGGCAGCCTTGGCAAGACATATCGGGGTCCTAGAAATATAGCAGGGACATTACGTGCCAATAAGATTTTAAAAAAGGACTAAAGGAGATATAAATGATATAAAAGACAAAAACTTCATCTTTTTTGTATTCTCACTAGCGTACTTAGTGAGGGAGCAGCAAGGTGTATAATATAACCATCCTGTGTTTTGAACATATCTGTTGAAGAGAATTGGATCTACAAAGGTATATCTTTTTAGATGAGACCTCAAAAATAGAAAACACACCGTGACACTATGCTACGTCAACCCAAAAGCTTCATTGGGCTCAGTTTTTTTTTTTAGTTCAGTGGTGACTGAGTCCAGGAGCACAATGTACATACTTATGCAGGTTTTTAAAAAGGTTTATAACAAGTCAGTTTGGCCATTACTACACTTTTTACTTTATGACATGAAAAATATCGGAAAAGAGGCGAGGAGGATTTTTTTCCTGTCATTTAAAAATGAATGTTCGTCAAGCTACATTCTTCATTGCTTTAAATGCAATAAAGGTAATACTCACTTTTATATGAATAATATATTTCACAACTTTAATACTGCAGAATCTGCTTGAAGGCACTCAGCAAGCTCTCTCATCTGCAGCCCTGTATAAAATATTTAAAACTGAAAAATGTTGTATGGTGTAAATAAAACTTTTGTCTACATCTGTTTTACTTGTGTCAAGTTTATTTTGCTGAGAAAAGATTTAAAATGCCAACCTGATGAGATACCGGGAAAAAAAATGTTAACATTTGAAAAACGGAATGTAAATAAAAGAGATAATATGTTCATAATGCTTCAGAGGATGTGTCAACTCTGTCCTGCACTGTACTTCATCAGACGGTCTGACGAGCAAAATATAACAATGTGTGTTCGTGTGTTCATGTGTTCATGTTCAGGAATTAATGTTTGTGTTTGTGCAGTGGATCCAGTAAATATAATACATACCAATCAATCACAGGTCCCTCTAGACACCCACACATACACTTACTCACACACTATGGGCAATTTTGAGTAGCATTTATAAAAGATATGAACAAATACAGAATACACAGTAACTGAAACTGGCAAAATCATGCAATTTCCTAAACAAACACAGTAATCCACAGATTTAAAGGGGCACATAAGAAAAGGGCAGTTGTGGCTCCACAGTTACTGTAAGGCTCTGGATTATAGATCATAAAGGAGGGTTTAAGAACCAGGACTTTTCAGCCAAGCATTTAACCCTTTGTGCATTGGCATTGTATCATGACTGACCCTTTCACTCAAACCTGCTTCCTATCAAGCCTGGATATGCGGAAACACGATTTTTGGTGATTTTCCGATTATTTATCTAATCAGATGGTAAATCAAACTCAGAAATGAGCAGGGGGAACGCTGTGCCACTGAGCTACCCGCCATCACAGGCATGTTCTTCCAAATTAAACACGGAATAACAGCTAAACAGATTTTTCAAAGAAAAAAAAAAGGATGTTCACATCTCCTGCCTTGTGAGATGCATCACTCTCGCCAGCGATCGACAGAGTTTACTTGTCTTTGTCTCTGGTCTCTCTCCCTTTTATCACTCCGCCAGCCTCTCACGAACTGGCACTAGTCCATGTGCCCCCCCTTCCACATTCATATATTCTGTAAAGTTTATACATTACAGTACAAAAATCCCCCGTTAAACAAAAAAACGCGATAAACGGACGCCACCCAAAAAAGTATTTTATGTATACAGTACTGTATTAACATTTTACTTCATTTTATAATTAATAATTACATTTTTATTCATTCATTCCATTATTTCAACATAAAGCTCCATAAAAACAATTCCCTATAAGTTTTTTGGTCTATCGTGCTATTCGTGAGAGACCGGGAAAATCAGCCAAACAAATTAGTTATGTGCCAAATGTAATTCCCGATAAACCGAACTGCGGTAAAGCGGGGGAATACTGTAATGAAAATTGGTCAGTTATTAGTAAATTACAGTATACTACCCCATACTGATCATCATTCTTCAAGACTCCTTGGTGGACCATGTCTCAACTTCAATCGGAACTGTTTAGGAACGTGCACTTATAAAAATGTAAATAAATATGCACAATGTTATATGTAGTACAGTAAAAAGTGTCAATAGGGTGCAGCAAAAAGTCTTTATGGAGTCCTAAAGGATCTGTATGATGAATTCGAATCTCCTGAGAGAAGAAACTCCCCCCCGAGTCTCTCAGTTTTAGCCAGATGACTATAGAAATGCTTGTGCGATTGCAGCAGGCAAAACACACGAAGGTAAAATCCTTGATGATTCCAGCAGCTCTGGAACTGCATTGACTAGGAGCAAACTCAAGAAAACATTTAGCTAAGCTCACAGTTCACTGCAGTGCTCTAGGGTCTTGGATTGAGATGTTCTTGTACCGCGTTGTGATGCACTAAAGGTTCTATACCCCATACAAAAACAACGTTTTTAGGAATGCTGTGGAGAACCGGAAATTCCTCAGCAGTCTCAGCATCCTTGCCTAAAACTGATGTAATGAGTCCAGGTCACATTACTGGTGACAATAATGTGTAGGATACCTGTAGCTTCTCACTCTCTCTACAGTTCACAACCAGCTCCTTGGTTTTGTTGGCGTTCCTATGAGACAGTTATATAATCCAAATAGCAAAGACATCTAATTCACCTTGGGCCTTCAAAAATATTAGGACTTTTTGAGGCACCAAATCAGACCTCTGGATATGGTCAGAAGCAGTAAATCCATTAAGTCCTGTAAGTTGGTGTGATCTCCATAGACATGTTCTCCTTTCTTTTTTCCTCAACACATTCCAGACCAATTTTTGTGGTGTGGCAGGTTGTATTATTCTTCTGAAAGAGGACATTGTTTCCAAAAAGAGTTGTCTGTCTTTAACAATATTTAGGAATGTGGTTCATGTAACATCCACATAAATCCCAGGACCCATTTCCTGTATCCTCACACTTCCTGCTTGCCTGCTTTCCATCCTGGTACCATTTCTTCCTCAGGTACGTGGCAAACATCCAGCTTTCTTCATGATGGAAAAGATAAACAGTCGACCCCCGATAATTTGCAGCTCGGAAAATTTGCGGGTTCTCATTTGGAACCTGACTAAAGGTTCTGTTGTCTATTACCTTAAAATTTGAAGAAATCCACAGCGGGACCGAATGTTCAGGAACGTTAGGAATAACATTTAAAACTATTTCGTCAAATACTGTACAATATTAAGTTTATAAATTGTCATAATGTCTAGATGAATTCACTAAGGTTCCAGAAGACCACTGTATACACAGATAAGCAAAAAGCAAAAAGTGGACCAACACGATATTAGGCAGGTGGTCTTTATGTTATGCCTGATCAGTGTATGTTTTGCAAAACATATGCAAACGAATACAAAACATACACTGGGCTCTAAAAAGAATTAAGGCTCGTCCAAATTTAAAAAAGGCACAGAAAAGTCAGAATGTTCATAAGGTTTGTAAGGATCTAGGACATTTGCACGCCTTGTCTTTTTCAGGTCCCATCTGTAGTAGAAAACTTAAGGTCCCTTAATAGGGAAAGCTGCCTCATGATCATCTTGAAGTTTTGAAACCACTGTTTTATTCCTGGAATGACTCATTAGTAGTATTAGGTGTCCAGCAACCAGTGTTTTTGTCCCTTTCCTCAGATCTGCCTGTCATTCCAGCACCCTACCTCTAGATGGAGTACTCTTAAATTAGAGATTGCTCTGTGCAGCTGAGGACGGTTCCACATGAAAAGCATCAAAAGATCAATGAAATTATTGAGCAACACAAGAACTTTGAGGATTAGTCCTCAATCTCTGCACATCTTAACAATCTTAACAATGATGGAACTGTAGTGTTCCATCATTTGGTGCCACCCAGATAAAAATGAGTTCCCTTTTGAGTCTGGTTCCTCTCAAGGTTTCTTCCTCATACCATCTCAAGGAGTTTTCGTCTTCTTTCTTCTTTGCCACAGTCGCCATTGGCTTGCACATTTGAGATAAACTTACAATTAGAAGAAACAAACTTAGCAAATGAAACTGCTTCGAGACAATGTAAATTGTTAAATGCGTTTTGCAAATAAAAATGAATTGATTTGAGTAGTAGAGGAATTCCCTTAGCCGTTTGCAGTGAACCTTCAATCGACTTGTCAAAAATAAAATAAAAATCCTCCTCTAACCTCTAACTCTTTTCTAACCTACAGATATATATTAACATAAATAGAAATATACAGAGAACTTCTACGTACTGAGTATATCACCTTTAAAAACTTAATTGATTGGAAGCAGAACGAGACGCCTCATTTAATAAAATGTAATGTTACCACTAGATGGTGCCAGAATGCAAATGCAGATCTTTTGAAATACAGTACTAGTAATATGAATACTAACATTTTATAATTGACCCGAAAATAATATGCACCTCTTCTTTTAGAAATAAAAATACTAAATCCTATAAATACAAACCAAAATAATATAGTATGCACTAGTGACTACATGAAATACTAGCAGTTGTGAGGTCCAGATATGTATTTAATATATAAACATATAGTACTGTACCTGCAAAGGAAATAGTTAGCTTAAGAGGCTAATAATTTAATGCCTAGTTTTTCTATATTTTAAAAAAGAAGAGAAAAGAAAGGGACAGAAACACAGGCAGCTGGTTCCTACTGGACATGTGAACTGGGGTTAGAGCACAGGGTCAGCCATGATATGGCACCCCTGATCTGGCAAATTGGGTGGGTACGGAACTGAGATCATGTTGTTACCGGTAAGAAACTCACATGTGAGGAGAGCTGGGTGACAGAAAGCGCACGTGATCAGAAGAGCAGACGTGGTAATGCACATGCTCAGAATAGCACCAGTTGCACAGCTTCTGATGTTCACATGACGATGTCTTGTGCTCACTGACTTATAAAAGTAGGTGCTCCCTGTGCCTGTACGTGCAGCCTTGCGCTGCACATAACTAGTATCATTATAAAGATATAACAGTCGCAGCATGACAATATGCAAAGAAAGAGATTTGGAATAGTACTGAACAAGCGAATTACAAAATATATTGCAAAAATAAATGTAATTTTTACAGGGTGTTAGATTGTCCTCTGAGCTTTCCTCACTTATACCCAACACTGATTCTGCCCATGTATGGACTTAGACACCTAGACCTCCAGAAAGGGAAGGCTGAGGTTACATGCAATATGGAAGCTCACCTGCCCATTAAAAAAGTAGCTGCTGAAATGACCAAACGAATGTCTTGTTTATGTAACTTTTCTTTAAAACAGCCAACTCTTGTTAGAGCTAGCTATTGCATTCACATTGTAATCCTAAAATCCCAAACTGGGAATCACATGGGAATCCCTGGGAACATGGCCAGTTCTAGACATTTGGAGGCCGTAGGCAATATTTTTGTTGGCGGCCCCTGGCCTCCTTCCTTCAACCTTTCAGAATGAATAAAAAGCATTTATAATAAAATATAAAATATTTATAATAAAAAGCATCCTTCTCTTCCTGTCACCCTCTGGAGGCCACTCTGTGAAGCTTGGGACGGTTTCTCATCAACGCCTTGGGTGGTTCCATGAAATTCCGGAGTAAGAACGGCCGCTTTGAGGATGGATTGGACTGTAGTTAATGTCAACAGTCTCCTACACTGACTCAGGACTACTTTTCGCTTCTGATCATCATCACTGCACCGCGCAACATCGTATATCTGCTATAAATGGACATTCGGTGCAACCCAGATGAGGATGGGTTCCTCTTGAGTCTGGTTCCTCTTAATGTTTCTTCCTAATGCCATCTCGGGAAGTTTTTCCTTGACACAGTCGCCACCGCCTCGCTAATCAGGGACAAACTTACTTATAAAGAACATATTCACTTTTAATCACCACATTATCTGTGTAAAGCTGCTTTGATATAATGTTCATTGTTAAAAGCGCAACACAAATAAAAATAAATTAAAATGAATTGAATTTAAAACAAATATAATCTTTAAACTTTTATTTATACATTTACTTCTTCTTCTTCTTCTTTCAGCTTCTCCCATTAGGGGTCGCAACAGCGGATCATCCGTCTCCATACCCCCCTGTCCTCTACATCTGCCTCTTTCAAACCAACTACCTGCATGTCTTCCCTCACCACATCCATAAACCTCCTCCTTGGTCTTCCTCTTTCCCTCCTTCCTGGTGGCTCCATCCTCAGCATTCTCCTACTGATATACCCCATGTCCCTCCTCTGCAGATGTCCAAACAATTTCACTCTCGTCACCCTCGCCTTGTCTCCAAAACGTCCTACATGCCCTGTCCCTCTAATAAACTCGTTTCTAATCCTGTCCATCCTCGTCACTCCCATTCAGAGGTGGCAAAAGTACACACATCCTTTACTTAAGTAGAAGTACAGATACTCATGTTTTAAAATACTCGGGTAAAAGTTGAAGTACTGATTATACTTTTTTACTTAAGTGAAAGTAAAGAAGTCTTGGCTCTGACCTGTACTTCAGTAAAAAGTAGTTATTACTTCTACCCGTTTTAGCTGTTAACTGGACCTCACATCATATTAATATCAGACAGACAGACAGACAGACAGACAGACAGACAGACAGACAGACAGATAGAGAGATAGATAGATAGAACTTTATTGTCATTGCATAGTACAGGTACACAGCAATGAAATGCAGTTTGGCATCTACCAGAAGTGCAAAAAGTAGCAATCGTGCAAATAGTGCAGATAAATATGTAGCATATTTACAGCATGTGATATATATGTAAGCATATGTACAGTGATTAAATATAAAGGCTATAACAGTGCAGAGACATGTGGACATCATTAAGAGCCTTAGCTATCTTTCCACACGGACAGTTAATGCAGTGATACCGGAGAAAGTGCACCTCTTCAAGTCAAGAAGCTTTTATATATAATCATAGACATTTTCACAGATTTGTAAGATGTTTTGTTTTTATCTGTACAATCAATAAAGACAGTAATTTATGTTCGTGTCGCCATTATGAGGGAAAAACCCACAAAACGCCACCTAGAGGGTTAATTGTGTAAAACATGGCGGATTTGGTGTTTGATTTGAGACTTTGTGCAAAAATAAAACAAAAGTTTACTGATTAAAAATTTTTCGGTGGAGTTTATTTATTTATTTTATATCAAAGTAAAGAAGGGAAGTCGTGAATAAGTGTATGTTTTGCTGGAGGTTTAATTTCGCCTCTTTTATATTTAGTTATTTATTTATGTATTTATACTTTTTATAAAAATGGTAAAAACAGAAATGCGCGCTGAATTAATAGCATTAATAACATCTAGCGCCGTTTACAATAATTTTAATTTTGACAGCCAAATTTATATATATTAATACAAAACTAATTAAAAATGTTGTTACCTAATGAATGTATCCAGACTGAAGATCCACATACAGAACACAAGCAGAGAAAAGATGATGATGATCATGAATGTGTCTGTTCTCAGTCATGTTCTCATCACTGACTCCCTCTGTCTCATCCACATTAACCCCAAACTTCTTACTGCCTTCTGCCTGCTGATTCTTATCTTCATAAAGAGTGAGAGTCAGGACTTTATACACCAGCGGATTGAAAAAGACGCGCAGTAACAGGAAATCCATTGTTCGGCTGAAATCGGCCCGCAGTGTAAAAAATATATATTTCACCAAATCAATGGATTAAAAGTAAAGTAACGAGCCGGTTTTGAAAATGTAAGAAGTAAAAAGTACAGATTGTGTAAAAATGTAATGAGTAGAAGTGATAAGTTGTCTGAAAAATAAATAGTGGAGTAAAGTACTGATACCAGAAAAATCTACTTAAGTACAGTAACGAAGTATTTGTACTCCGTTACTTCCCACCTCTGCTCCCATTAAAACCTCATCTTCATCTCTGCAATCTCCATCTCCGCCTCCTGTCTTTTACTCCGTGCCAACTTTCCACTCTTCATCCTCTTAATCACTGCTCTCACTTCCTCCTTACTAATCCTATTCACATCCTGCTTCACCAACTCCAAATCATCCAACCTTCTCTCTCTCTGATTTTCCTCATTCATCAGCTGCTCAAAATCCTCCCTCCACCTTCTCAACACACTCTCCTCACTAGTCAACACATTTTCATCTCCATCCTTTATTGCTCTAACTTCAGCACATCCTTCCCAGCTCGGTCCCTCTGCCTGGCCAATCGGTACAAATCCTTTTCCCCTTCTTTAGTGTCCAACCTCTCATACAGCTCCTTATATGCCTTTTCCTTGGCTTTCACCACATCCCTCTTTACCTGCTGCCGCATCTCCTTGTACTCCTGCCTACTTTTCTCATCATTCTGTCCATCCCAATTCTGTTTTGCCAACCTCTTTCTCCTTATGCTCTCCTGCACTTCCTCATTTCACCACCACGTCTATTTGTCTTCTTTTCTATTTCCAGATGTCATAACAAATACCTTCCTAGCTGTCTCCTTTATCACTTCTGCAGTAGTTGCCCAATCATCCTGCACCTCTTCACCACCACTGAGCCTCTGTCTGACCTCTTCCCTGAACCTCACACTACAGTCTTTCTCCTTCAGTTTCCACCATCTTATTCTTCTTTCAGTCCTCACTCTCCTCCTCTTCTTCTTTACCTCCTAAGCCATCCTAAAGAACACCATCCGATGCTGTCTAGCTACACTGTCCTCTCCCAACACCTTACAGTCTCCAATCTCCTTCAGGTTGCATCTCCTGCATAGCACATAGTCCACCTGTGTGCACCTTCCCCCACTCTTATACGTCACCCTATGATCCTCCTTCTTCTTAAAATAAGTGTTCACCACTGCCATTTCCATCCTTTTAGCAAAATCTACCACCATCTGCCCTTCCACATTCCTCTCCTTAAAGCCATACCCACCATCACCTCCTCATCACCTCCTCATCACATCACCTCTGTTCCCTTCACCTAGATGCCTATTAAAGTCTGCCCCAATCACCAATCGTTCATTCCTAGGTACACCTTCTACCACTTCATCTAATGCCCTCCAGAATCTTTCCTTCTTCTCCATCTCGCAGCCCACTTGTGGAGCATAAGCACTGATGACATTTATTATCACCCCTTGAACTTCCAGCTTCACGTTCATCACCCTATCAGAAACTCTCTTCACCACCACTACACTCTTACTGTACTCTTACTTCAGAATTACCCCTACACCATTTCTCTTTCCATCCACACCATGATAGAACAGTTTAAACCCACCTCCAATGCTCCTGGCCATCCACCTTTCTCCTGCTTTGGCCAACAGTAGCCCAATTTCCACCGGTACCCTGTCGGCTAACGATACCTGTGGCGGTCGTTGTTAACCCGGGCCTCGACCAATCTTGTATGAAATTCTGATTCGTGATCCGCATATTTGATTTGGCACATGTTTTACGCTGGATGCTCTTCCTAACGCAAACCTCCCCATTTATCTGGGCTTGGGACCGGCACTAAGAGTGCACTGGCTTGCATATTAATACAACTTTAACTAAGATCAACACTAAAAGAAAAAAGAAGAAAATATGAAAGGCAATCTGGACCAGCTCATCTTTTTATTATTATTTTTTGGCCATGGCCACATGTCATTAGCCAGACCACACTGTCAAATAATAATTTTCTTTGTTATAATGTTTTTCACCTTACTTTAAAATGCTAACTTTAGTTAGTTTAAGATTATAAATGTATTATATATATCCCATATAGACACACTGACTGAATCACCCAGGACTTTTAGTAATTTGTTCTGTAATTGATTTTGAACAGTGACACACTGATCCACTGTTTTATGTTGAGAAAATAAACATTTTTGCCTACTCTGTAGAGTAAAATGGGGTTAAAGTGTCTATGAGCAATAGACTATATATATCAATATAGATCATATTATATATTGCGTTTAAAAAATGTGAGTGTAAAGTAAATTGTATTTATTTAAAAAATTATGTAGCATGAAGGAGGCTGTTATTTAATATACTATATTTTATTATTAAATATACACAATAACAGCTTAAATACCTGAATCACGAGCTGTGCTTTCTTTGTGTGCCTATTTAGCATTTCTAAGGGATGTATTTGTTTTGCTGCCACCAGGTCAGTATCCAGAAAATTTGGAATTTGTTCATCACTGTTCACAGACTTTTCATGTTCTCAGAGGGCGGGGACACACAATTAAACCCTGATATTTACTGGTTTCACTTCAGGTGTGTGACAGATACTTATATTCAATGGACAAAGAACCTATTCTTCTGCTGGCCTTGATTGGTGAACTTGTATTTAGGTTTGTTAGGGTTATGGAGGCCCCACCTCCAAAACCAAGGCCCTTTGCCTGCTCTGCCTATACTTTAGCTAGTAAACCGATCCTGCCTGGGAATCATGCGTTTCCCAGTTTGATGTCAGGTTGGATTGAAATGCGAATTCAGTCTCTTCGGTAGGTGAACACCAGATCTGTTTTGTTTTACACACATTCAGAGACAGGTTCTTGGCTGTACACCAACTTCTTACTATCTGTATGCTGTCAAGTAATTCTTGCTGATGAGACCCACCAGTGGTCGTGTCATTCTAGAACGATGATGTGGTTGGAGCTGTGCATAGCTGCACAGTTGTGAGTCAGCAGGGGCCTGAGCACACAGCTTGGGGAGCCCCAGTGCTCAGTGTGCTGGTGCTGGAGGCACTGTTCCAATTCAGACTGACTCAGTCCATACTAAAAACTGTGAAAAGCATAAACTATTTTTCTGTATTATGTGACTATAGTTTTAATGATATTTCTTACCCATAAATTAAAATAAAAGGCTACATTAAGCTGTTTGCTATAGAAAAAACAAGCATGAATGCTGGAACTTGTGGCATGCATGTTCAACAGCAGGGCTACAGCACTCTTCTTGGTACATTGTGACATTTTATTTTCCCTAGACTTTGTGTATATTCCCCAATGGTTTACCGTGTAAAAGAGATTTAGTGGCAAATTGATTAAAAAAATTTATTTTGACAAAGTGTGTGAAACCCCAAGCCAAAGGAACAGCACTGGCTACATTTCTTATTCTTAATAAAATAACCATTAACATTCATCTCAATGCATGACTCCAAACAAAGAGAGGAACATGCCTTCATTACAGTAAAACAAACAGCAATAAAATATCTCCAAATACAGAGAAGCCACCCTTATCCAGAGCAATTTACAATGATCTTATTTATACAACTAAGGGTTAGGGGCCTTGCTCAAGGGCCCAGCAGCAGCTTTGTGGTGGTGGGATTTGAACTCTCAACCTTCAGAGCAAAAATACAACATCTTAAGCACCGAGCTACCACCTCCTATATTCATCCTGCATCTACCTCACAGCTGGATTTAAAGTTAAAAAGTTGGATTTAAAAAATTTTATAAAGGTTTTGCATATTTTAATAAGCAGACCCATGTTTTATGCAATATACTGTATAGGATGACCTTTTACTTTAAAGCAGCAAAATCAAAGTCATTCTGAAATGGTTTGTAGTATTGGTTTGATTTTAGTTTGTGCCTATACAGTGCTTCTGTATATATTCTTATTTATTTGTTTGTTTATTGTTTGTTGTTGATTATTCTCATTGTACCCTAAAGTTGTATGATTTTGTGTTTGAATAATCCAATAAAAATAGGTGTGAGTAAAAATCCAATATATATACAGTGAGGAAAATAAGTATTTGAACACCCTGCTATTTTGCAAGTTCTCCTACTTAGAAATCATGGAGGGGTCTGAAATTGTCATCGTAGGTGCATGTCCACTGTGAGAGACACAGTCACAGTAACTATTTATTTGTATGATACAGCTGCAAATAAGTATTTGAACACCTGAGAAAGTCAATGTTAATATTTGGTACAGGAGCCTTTGTTTGCAATTACAGAGGTCAAACGTTTCCTGTAGTTTTTCACCAGGTTTGCACACACTGCAGGAGGGATTTTGGCCCACTCCTCCACACAGATCTTCTCTAGATCAGTCAGGTTTCTGGCCTGTCGCTGAGAAACACGGAGTTTGAGCTCCCTCCAAAGATTTTCTATTGGGTTTAGGTCTGGAGACTGGCTAGGCCACGCCAGAACCTTGATATGCTTCTTACAGAGCCACTCCTTGGTTATCCTGGCTGTGTGCTTCGGGTCATTGTCATGTTGGAAGACCCAGCCTCGACCCATCTTCAATGCTCTAACTGAGGGAAGGAGGTTGTTCCCCAAAATCTCGCAATACATGGCCCCGGTCATCCTCTCCTTAATACAGTGCAGTCGCCCTGTCCCATGTGCAGAAAAACACCCCAAAGCATGATGCTACCACCCCATGCTTCACAGTAGGGATGGTGTTCTTGGATGGTACTCCTCATTCTTCTTCCTCCAAACACGTTTAGTGGAATTATGACTCAAAAGTTCTATTTTGGTCTCATCTGACCACATGACTTTCTCCCATGACCTCTGGATCATCCAAATGGTCATTGGCAAACTTAAGACGTGCCTGGACATGTGCTGGTTTAAGCAGGGGAACCTTCCGTGCCATGCATGATTTCAAACCATGACGCCTTAGTGTATTACCAACAGTAACCTTGGAAACGGTGGTCCCAGCTCTTTTCAGGTCATTGACCAGCTCCTCCTGTGTAGTTCTGGGCTGATTTCTCACCTTCCTTAGGATCATTGAGACCCCACGAGGTGAGATCTTGCATGGAGCCCCAGTCCGAGGGAGATTGACAGTCATGTTTAGCTTCTTCCATTTTCTAATGATTGCTCCAACAGTGGACCTTTTTTCACCAAGCTGCTTGGCACTTTCCCCGTAGCCCTTTCCAGCCTTGTGGAGGTGTACAATTTTGTCTCTAGTGTCTTTGGACAGCTCTTTGGTCTTGGCCATGTTAGTAGTTGGATTCTTACTGATTGTATGGAGTGGACAGGTGTCTTTATGCAGCTAACGACCTCAAACAGGTGCATCTAATTTAGGATAATAAATGTAGTGGAGGTGGACATTTTAAAGGCAGACTAACAGGTCTTTGAGGGTCAGAATTCTAGCTGATAGACAGGTGTTCAAATACTTATTTGCAGCTGTATCCTACAAATAAATAGTTTAAAAATCATGTATTGTGATTTCTGGATTTTTTTTTAGATTTTGTCTCTCACAGTGGACATGCACCTACGATGACAATTTCAGACCCCTCCATGATTTCTAAGTGGGAGAACTTGCTAAAAACAGAGTGTTCAAATACTTATTTTCCTCACTGTATATATATAAAATATTCTGCAGGTTATAACACACTGCAATAGTTCCTGGAGATTTATATATATTTATATATCCAGCAACTATTGCAGAGTGTTTTAACCTGCAGAATATTTTCATTGAAGAGAATTTTGAAAATTGCCTTGCAGGATTATTTATGTAGTAGGGAACCATTTTTGCAGAATATGTGCAGCAATTCTGAAGGAATTATAAAACCCTGGGTGTTTTTTTTTTGTACAGCAAGTATGTGAAACATGTCTGTATATTTTTACAGTACTTCACAAAGAACAAACGAAAGCACAGAGGAATTAATATAGACAAATTCATAAAAGGGTAAATGGAAACAACTGTGGGCAATATAAACATATGAGGGGAAAGAACTAATAAACACCTGCTAAGCATCAAACTAGGAAAGTGTGACAGAGCACTGCTGATAGATATACACTCCATAGTATTTTGCATGACAGGAATACTATCTGGTCTGCATGGCTATTTCTTTAAGTCAGATATTTTTCACCTTTTGCATGAACCCACTTGCCATTAACCACTGGTAAGAACTGGAAATTTTACTTGGACTACAACCTGACGTTTTGAAGAAATTTTTTGGTGTTGGATGGAATGTGGACATTCAAGAAACGGCATATTCTACAACAAAAAATTCTGAACGCTGTGTAAAATGTAAATAATACAGAATGCAATTATTTACAAATTGCATAAACCCTATTTTATTCACAACAGAACATAGAAAACATATATGTTTAAACTGAGGAAACAGCTAAAAAAAAAAAAAGAAAAAAAAGGAAAAGAAGAAAAAGAAACCGCTGGAGAAACATTAGGCAACAGGCCCATAACATGACTGGGTATATAAAGGACATTTCAGAGAGGCAGAAGTAAAGATAGGCAGATGTTCACTAATCCGCAAAAAACTGCATCTACAAATTATGCAACAATTTTAGAATATGGTTCTTCAACATGAATATTAAAGACATCTACAGTACATCATCTTATATGCAATATGCAGTTACATCACTAAAAAAAGTCTACTGAAAAGTTACAACAAATCAAACATCAAAATAATAGCAAATAAAAAAAATGTAAGAACGCTCAGCTGCATAATTTATTCATGCTGAAGTGCATTCTGGGAGTTTTGTATTATTCTGGCACCCAGCATGCATTGTGGCATGGAAGTCTTTTGTTAGTAGTCGCCATTGTTGAGTTTCATTAACTGATTCTTGATGTTTGTGTGTCTCTAAACAGTGCTGTGGCTCTAAAGGTGTTTAAAATGTTTTCTGATAGTTTTAAAAGGTAGTAACATGAATATATGAGATTAATTCAAAATGACCTGTTAGATTAGTAGTTGATCACTAATTGAGATTAGATAATAAGGTCAATAGTGTGGTAATAATAACAAATTGACCAAAACCACTTGATCAAAAATGGATTGATTGAAAACTCAATCACAAAACAGTCTACTAAGAAAGTAACAACAAACAAACAACACCAAAATATTCAGCTGCATAATTTATTAATGCTGCAATGCTTGCTGGGAGTTTTGTACTATTCTGCCACCCAATACACATTTCATTGAAATGGTAATGCTGGTTTTGGAGTTGTTAATCATCCTCTGTTTTAAATCAGTTGATTTTGACTAAGGCTGTATGTAGGCTGTAGTTTTGTAATTCACAGTATACTGTTTATACTTTCTCAAAAACAACAAAATTATTTAGAATGCATCATTTTATAGGGGATTTTACTGTTAATAAAAAACAGCATAGGACTGTCCTGTGAATGTTTGTTTTACAGAATTTTTTTACAGTATGTGCTTTTAAAACTGAGGATATTGCTGTGGGATTAAAGAGTTAAATGTGTGAAATGGCAAAAAGAAATGTAACTGTAAAACAAAAACAGTAGTTTATGTAAATATCAAGGAAAAAAACAGCAAAACCTAATAGTTTTTCTGTTACTATTGTGCAGGAGTGTAGAGCCTGTATTTAAGTCAAGGACAAAGATGGATTGATATTATGCTCCATGGTGCTTTTATTCAAAGGCAGTCACTGTATAATTACTGATGTAGTGTAAATGTCTTTGCTAACTTCAGAATTTTTGTAATTGTAAACAGAAACATGCTGTCTTGTTTTCGCCTGCCATGTTGCCTCCACCTACCACTCACATAACTGCCACTCAGGTATTGAACAGGCATCACTTCAGCATCCCTGCTGTTGTGAATATCACAAGAGCACATAGACTTGGGCCGGAGCTACAAAACTACAGTTGATTGGTCTTCACTGCTGGCAGCAGCAGTGAGAAGCCGTTAGAGCAAGGGTGTATAATCTGTGTCCGTGTGTGTGCAGGTTTTCATTCCAACCAAGCAACCAAGCGCAACACCAAAATCTAATGATTTGCATTGCAAATGATTATCAGGTGTTTTCTTGATTGGTTGGAATGAAAACTTGCACCCACACTGGCTCTTTGTGGAAAAGATGTGTTACAGGATAACAAGGTATGGCAGCTTCTGGGTATCTTTTTGGAATAATTTTTCTAATCCTAGTTTTTCAGCTTTTTATTGTTGTGCCAACTAGAAGTTGCTATTGCTTGAAAATATTTTTTATTTAGTTGGTGTTGATATTTCAGTTGTTAGGCCTTCGAATAATGTGAAGAATTTTAGCATATTTGAAAAACAAATGTTTTCCAAAAAAGTCAATTCAGTGAAGTGACTGCAGAGAAAGAGTCCTACACACAACCTGTACAAATAAAATCTTTGGACTGTCACACACATCAACTATCAGTGTTTAAGTCTCAACATGGTGACAAAAAAATGGATAAAAAAAACAGGCAACCATCTCTAAACATCACAAAATAGTCTACACCAAAATAAAAACAAATCAAGAAAATAGTAAAAACATTCATAATTTATTCATGCTGCAATGCATTCTGGGAGTTTTGTACAACAACAGTACTGTAGCTCTTAAGGTCCATAAAATGTTTTAAAAATGCTGTCTAATTGTTTTAAAAATCTTAAAACTTTGTCTTCATCTTCTACTTCTTTTGGCTGCTCCCATTAGCCACAGTGTATCACCCGTCTCAATACTAATCTGCCTCTTTCAAGCCAACTAGCTGCATGTCTTCCCTTACCACAACCATAAACCTCCTCCTTGGCCTTCCTCTTTTTCTTCTTCTTCCTGGTGGCTTCATCCTCATCATTCTCATGTCCCTCCTCTCCACATGTCCAAACCATCTCAATCAGGCCTCTCTCACTTTGTCTCCAAAACTCTACATGCGCTGTCCTTTTAATAAACTAATATTTAATTCTGTCCATCCTCGTCACTCCCACTGAAAATCTCAACATCTTCAGCTCTGCTACCTTCAGCTCCACCTAATGTCTTTAAGTCAATGCCACTGCCTCTAAACCATACAACATTACAGGTCTCACCACAGTCCTATAAACTTCTATCACATATCACTCCTGCTATCCAACTTCTCATACAGCTCCTCATATGCCTTTTCCTTTGCTTCTGCTACATCCCCTTTCACCTGCTGCCGCAGCTTCTTGCTTTCCTGCCTACTTTTCTATGCCGATCCCAATCCTGTTTTGCCAAACTCTTTCTCCTTATGCTTTCCTGCACTTCCTCATTTCACCACCATGTCACTACCACGTTTCTATTTCCAGATGTCACACCAAGTACCTTTCTAGCTGCCTCCCTCATCACTCCTGCAGTAGTTGCCCAATCACCCACCCCTGTCTGACCTCTTCCCTGAACCTCACACTACACTCTTCCTCCTTCAGTTTCCACCATCTTATTTTTAGTTCATTTCTCACTCTCCTCCTCTTCTTCTTCACCTTCAAAACCATCCTACAGACCACCATCCGATGCTGTCTAGCTACACTGTCCCCTGCCAACACCTTTCAGTCTTCAATCTCTTTCAGGTTGCATCTCCTACATAGAACATAGTTCACCTGTGTGCACCTTCCTCCACTCTTATACGTCAATCTAGGATCATCCTTCTTCTTAAAATAAGTGTTCACCACTACCATTTCAATCCTTTTAGCAAAATCTACCACCATCTGCCCTTCCACATTCCTCTTCTTAAAGCCATACCTACCCATAACCTTCTCATCACCTCTGTTCCCTTCACCTACATGCCCATTAAAGTCTGCCCCAATCACCAATCTTTCATTCCTGGGTACACCTTCTACCACTTCATCTAACTCACTCCAGAATTTTTCCTTTTCCTTCAGCCCACTTGAGGAGCATAAGCACTGTGCTATGCTCCTCAAGTGGGCTGGAGGAAAAGGAGCATGAGCACTGTGCTCTCAACTTGTTCATGTTCATCACCCTATCAGAAATGTTCTTTATCTCCACTCCAATCTTTTTGTACACTTCCCTCAGTATCACAAATACACCATTTCTCTTTCCATCCACACCATGATAGAACAGTTTAAAATCACCTCAAATGTTCCTGGTTTCTCCACTCCATCATATCAACTACCTCTCTCCCTTTACCAGTCATATTACCAACATTTAAAGTGCCCACAATCTTAGACGTCTTCCTCCTCTCCTTCTTCTCCATCGGCCAACAGTAGCCCAATTTCCACCGGTACCCTGCTAGCTAACAATAACTGTGGCAGCCCTTGGTAACCCGGGCCTCGACCGACAAGGTATGAGATTCTGGATTGTAATTTGCATGTTTGATTTGGCACATGTTTTACGCTGGATGCCCTTCCTTAACGCAACCCCTTTCCTATTTATCTGGGCTTTGGTTTGGCACCAAGAGTGCATTAGCTTGTGCAACTCTAATTAAAATTTTGTTTAAATTTATTAGTTAAAAATCATAAAAGTTAACAATTTGAATATATGAGATTATTTCTAATAAGATTAGTCGATGACTGAGATTAGATAAAAGGGTCAATAGATGATGATAATTATATCACTAGCTATCAGAAAAACACTTAACTACACATCTTCTCTTGACTGTTCTTATCTTACCAAAATTATGTTACAAACACACTCATAACCGCCACAACTAAAATACTGTAATGTTAAAAAGTAAAAGTAAAGCAACCACTAATCTCCAAAATGGTGAGGTCAAACAAAACATTTTGAATCAAATATAAACCTCTGTTAAGTCTCTAATACATTTTTGGCAATATATGACAAATAAAATCAAACTGTAATAACTTAAGCTGGTTTTTGAAGTTGTTAAATTATTCTCTGTTTTAATTCAGTTTATTTCGTCTGTAACTGTGTGTCAGTTGTAGTTTTGTTTCTTGTTTTATCCTCCAGTGATTCTGCTTGTTAACAGCAGATGTTCATCAGCGTCTGAATTCACTCATTTGTTTTTATTCACTCTGTCAAGTGGACTGAACTATTATACTAATGTAGGGAATAGTGAATGAGGGTGTAGGGTGTGATTTCAGACACAGTCTCTGAGTGTATCGCTGTAAATTAACAGTATACTGTATACTTTTCTGTGGAAAACAACAAAATTACTCAGAATGAATTGTTTTATAGAAGATTTTACAGTGTTGAGAAAAAAAAAACGTTCAGTATGTTGCCATTTTATTACAGCAACATTTTACAGTGTAGTGTTGAAGCTCCAACCCATGGCCATGTCTTCAAACACGGTCTACAATAGCAGCGCTGAAGAAGTGTTACACATCCAGCACCAGGATAGCAGAACTGGCAGAAAAAAAAAAAAAAAACAGACGCTGCCATTCCTTGTTATCCTCTAATGGCTTCTCAAATAGGGTGAGGATCTGCTGCTGCCAGCAGTGAAGACCAATCAAATGAAGTTTTGTATCTCCACCCCAAGTCTATGTCCTCTTGTGATATTTCACAAAGCAGAGGTGCTGAATTATCGTTTCCCGTTCAGTACCTGAGTGGCAGTTGTGTATGTAGAGGTAATATGGCAGGCCAATTAAGACAGTATTTTGTAAGCTCAAAAATTCTGAAGTTAGCAAAGAAATTTACACTACATCAGTAACTGCACATGACTGCCTTTAAATACCGCACCGTGCAGCATAATATCAATGTCTCTTTTCGTCCTTGACTTAAATACAGGCTTTACTCTCCTGCACAGTGGTAACCCACAAAACAAACAACAGGGATTTGACTGTTAGGTTTTCCAGTATTTTGCTGTTTTTTCCCCTGCTTTTATTTTGGTGTTGTTTAATTTGTTGTGACTTTTCAGTAGACTTTTTTTGTGATGCTCAGAGTTTTCAATCAATCCATTTTTGATTAAGTGGTTTTGGATAACTGGATAACTTGATCTGCCACACCTGTGAGGTGGATGGATTATCTGGGCAAAGAAGAAGCGCTCACTAGCACAGATTTAGACCGATAAAATATTTGAGAGAAATAGGCCTTTTGTGTACATAGAAAAGTCTCCTAAAAAATGGGGACAAAGACAAAAGGGTTGGGTTTATAATTTTGTCCTGTATAATTTACTTATATTTAAACATTTGGTCTATAATTCTTACATTCTGTAAAGATGTTTCTTTGAAACATTGTCCATTGTGAAAAGTGTTCTAGAAATAAGTGAATAAGACACAGAACAGCATTCAAGCACTAATTTATTTATATTAGGTGGTTAAGTAAACAATCACCACATCACTGGTTTTAGGCCAATGATCCAAAAAAGCATGCAACAGCACACACTCTGAGAACACTAGCAAAAAGACTAATGGTCCATACTGAGCAGATCATACTTCTACAATCTTTATGAAGGTATGAAAGGTAAGAACAGACCTTTATGAAAGGTAAGAACAGACTTAAACTACATGCTGAATCTGCCAAACCCTGTTACCCTCTATTGACTTCTCAAGAAGGGTGAAGATCTGCCACTGCCATTAGTGGATACCAGCCAATGTAAAGTTTTGTAGCCCTGCACCATAATCATTTATTGATTATAAAATACTGCTACTGACATCAAACATTTGGTCCATTATTATCTGCCACACTGTACAATGTAGCCTACAGTGGGGGGAGAGCTTTCTCTTAAAAAGCCCTAGAGTTATGGAAGTTTTCATGCTGTTTGTTCCAAATTCTGATTCTGGCATTTGTCTGTTTCAGCAGAAATTGAGATTCATTAGACCAGGCTATATTTTTCTCCAATAGTCCAATTTTGGTGTGTCAGTGTTGTTCAGTTTTCTGTTCTTAGCTGACAGAAATGGAATTCAATATGTTTACCTTAACAGATTGAGGTGTTGTCCATCCTTAGAAACTTTTGTTGATCAACACAATTGTACAGGGTGGTTATCTGAGTTACTGTAGCCTTTCAGTTTACTTGAACCAATTCAAACAATTTTTCTGACACCTCTAATCAACAAGGAATTTCTGTAAGCAGAACTACTTTTCCTTAAATGTTATTTTCTTTATTGCACCATACTAAGCAAATGCTAGAGAAAATTGTGTGTGAAAATCACAGGAGATCAGTAGCTATATTTTCAACCAATCTGGCACTAACCAAATTCATAATTAATAAACTTAGATCACATTTTCTCCCTACAGCTGATAGTTGATGTTGCTTAAATCTGGTGCCCCCTATCGGTATAATTCTATACTACCACACAATTGATTAGGTAAATACCTGAATGACTTAACACACCAAAACAAAACAAAAAGGTACTAAGTGATTGCCGCTTGAGGCTGTGATCACAATAAAAGAGACATTTATTTTCCATCAGAGGCGCAACTAAGCAGAACTGAATCAGGTTGTGTTGCACTCTGTGATGCTTGGAAGTACCTGAGAAGCTCACACATGGAAGGCATCCGAATCCATGGTTGAGGAATTATGTATAGTACCAGCTGCCTTTCTAACTGTCACTAGTGGCTGGATTTAATCTTCATCTGCTAGTTAACTGCAACTTAACTGCTAATCCTAGACTTTCAAATACTTTTGTCACTCAGATATTTAATATTTAAATCTTTTTCTCAATAAATGAATGACCATGCATTATTTTTGCTTGTTAGTTTGACTGAGTTCACTTGTTAGTTTACTTGGCTAATGCTAGGACTTGTGTTATAATCTGATGTTGTCCATGCATTTCTTTGGTTGTTTGCTTGTTAACTTCATTTATTGATTCTTAATGAATCACAAACATTTAGCAAATGTTTCAAAAGACACATACATGAATTTACATGATGAAAAAACACCAGCAAACTGGTCAAGAATCAAAATCACAATGAATTAGAAGATGAGCCTACATGAGGTTGGTTTCTCTCAAAGGCTCTTCCTTCACTTTTTTTCAGCTACTAAGCAGAAACCTCTTTCGTCAAAACCACTCGTAACCTATTTAATACAAAGTTTCTTAGACTTAGAGATCATAAAGAGCAACTCTTGATATAAAGTAATGATCACTTATTTGAAGAGGAAAAATAAGAAGAAAAAAAGAAAAGGGTTTGCCATGTGCCTTGTTACACAAGCCTGGCTTCTCAAGAAGGATTAGGAGCTGCCTCTGCACCAGAAGACACCAGCCAGGTGTTGTTTAGCAACCCACCCCATGGACTTGTGCTTCTACACTGTCCACAACAGCAGGAGTGGTTTTCAATTAGTGTTATGCATCCAGCACCTGGGTAACAGTCCCAAAAGGACCATACATACTGTAGGTTTAAGTCTTGACCCACTATGACTTCTGTTTACAACTGCAAAAATTTTGTAAGAATCTTCTTTTCTCTCTCCCTTTAGCTCCTCTATGCTCTCTCTCTCTCTCTCTCATTTGAGTAAAACATGCTCCTGACCCTTTCTACTTTTTGTATCTACCTGATTCATCCTTACTCTCTACATCTGGATGGAGTTCTCTACAGCATTAAGATCCATAAAGTTGCTGAGCAACTCAAAAACTATGAGGATGATTTGGACTGTAATTAATATCACCAGTCTGGTACAATGGCTCAGTACCACATATTGCATGAACACTTCTGCATTTAAACATCCATCACTGAACTGCACACCTCAACAATGATGAAACTGTAATGAATGGACTTTTTTGTGCCAACTTAATGATGGGTTTCCTGTTGAATCTGATTCCTCTCAAGGTTTCTTCCTCATGCCATCTCAGAGAGTATTTCCTGTTGCCACTAGCTTGCTCGTTAGCATTAGGGATAAAATTAAAGGGATTTATTTATATGTTTAATTGTATACATTATTAATTTATTAATTTCTATTCTTAACCTATTTAACTCTGCTTTTCGACAAAGTTCCCTGTTAAATCCAAAAACAGTTTTATTGAAATTACATTAAATTAAATAGAAGCAATAAACACAAGAATATCTGAATGATATAACCCCTGCGGAGAGCGAAGAACACTGAAGAACTGAAGAACATTCAATTCTTTGTTCTGGAAAACCGACTGATTGCCTTTGCTTTGTGCATTAGATGGTAGATTGAGGACATGTAGAAATGCACATGATGTTGATGGCTATCATAAACCAGTTATTTCTGATTTTTTTTTCTTCATTATTGCACCATTCTGAGTAAACTCTAGAATTGTGTGTGGAAATCTCAGTAGATCAGTATCTAGAATTTGAAACCATCTGCTACCAACAATCATACGATAGTCATTAATATCACATTTCACCTGTAAATGCTACCCAAACTGTTGATTCCTGCTGTATATACATTCAATTCAATTCATTTTTATTTGTATAGCTTTACACAGATAATGTGGTGATAAAAATGAATAAGATGTTCTTTATAAGCGCAAACATACATGACTTTATGCTATAGATCACTTCCATACAATTGTACAGAAAAACAATAGTATATTACTAAGTGTGTAAAAGGGTTGTGTTGCAAACACTATGGCTATACTCTTTATCTTCACAGATTTGATCTTTCAGATAAACTACCATTCAAATAGGGTGAGAACATAAAACTAAGGTGAAGCACACAGGCTCTGTGATGCTTGGAAACACCTGGGAAGCTCATACATGGAAGGCACTGGGATCCTTGGTAGATCCATGAAACAATGCTGTTAAAGCATACATACTGATTATTTTCAAAGTCTTTGCTGCACAATTGTTTCTTGCAGATTGTGGCCCCATTTTCTGTCATCAATTACAAAAAGTGGTAAATAAACAAGAGATGCAATAGTCTCAGAAAGCTCCTCAGAAAGCTCTTGTGTTTGTTCAATTATACAAGATCAGACACTGACCTTTAACTGCTTATCCTAGAGGTTTAGATACTTTTGCCACTCACAGACATTTCATATTTGGATCATTTCTCTCAATCAATAAACGACCAGGCATAACTTGTTTTGGTCTAAGGTCTCTAATTGAGTTCACTTTGACTATTTTTAGAACTTGTGTAAACATCTGATGAGCTTTTAGGCCATATCTTGGTGTTTGCTTGTTAAGTATCAGCATTTTAAAAGACAAACATTCATATAAATAATTAGGCAAACACATAACCCAGCCATTAGGGCTGCACAAGCCAGTGCACTCCTAATGCCTGTCCCAAGCCCGGATAAATGGGGAGGGTTGCGTTAGGAAGGGCATCCAGCGTAAAACATCTGCTAAATCAAATATGTGGATCACGAAAGAGAAATTCATAACGGATCGGTCGAGGCCCGGGTTACCAACCAGGTATTGTTAGCCAACAGAATACCGGAGGAAATTGGGCTACTGTTGGCCGAAGGAGGACTTTAGTAGTTTGTAGTAGGTATACTGTGTATATTATTTAGTAAAGTTTCTATGAAAGTCAAGAAACTCTTGAAGTCTTTGCTGCATTTCTTTTAACCAGATGGGAGAAACAGTTTTTGGAAAGTAGCCCCGTTTCCTGTAGTCATGTCCAAAAACTAGTAAATAAAAAAAACACAACATGTAATTGTAACTCGTCAGAAATCTCCTTGGTTTTTGCCATGATACACTTCCACAAACACATTTTGTAAAGAATTGACTTTGATAGATTCCTGTTTTTTTTTTTTTTTTTTTTATAAATCAGTTCATCACTGACATGATTTTCACCCTGTGGACTGAAAACAGATGAACTCCAACCTGACCTTCAACTGTGTATTCAGATATTTACTATTGGATTATTTTTCTCAATAAATAATTAACTATAAGTAATAATTTTGTGTCATTGTTTGATTAGGATAACTTTGTCTACTTTTAGAACTTGTGATGAAGTTTTGTTTCATATTTATGCAGAAAAGAAACCAACCAGATCATATGAAAGAACAGAATTGCTTTGTGCCAAATTCTGACTCTAGCATCTGTTAGCATCTTAGCAGAAACATAGAATTAACAGACAGTTAACAATCTTTAATTGTCAAATTGTGATAACCCTGTGCCCTTCAGCATTCTGTTCCTGTCTGACAGAAGTGTGTTGTGTATCCTGAGGCACTCACCACGATTGTACAGAGTGATTATCTGAGTTAATGAAGCCCTTTAGGTCGGTTGAACCAGCCAAGTTCTACTGATAGCTGTCATTGAAAATGCATTTCTATTAAGCACTACTAAAAAACTACTGCTAATTTGATTGTTTTGTCTATTGTATAGAATTTTAATAAACAATATTGCAATTCTATGCAATAAGATTTGATATAAACAATAAACAAGTGGTCTCCAATTGAAGACCACTCTATGCAGCTGGGGATGGTTCCACATCAACAGCCCACAGATCAATGAAGTTACTGAGCATCTCAAGAACTTCAAGAATGGATTTGACCTGTAATTAATATCACCAGTCTACTACATTGGATAAGGACCACAGTTTGCGTGAGCAGTCCTGCTTTTATCAACAATGATTAACTGTAATGAATGGACATTAGGTGTTGAGGATGAGGATGGCTTCCCTTTAGAGTCTGATTCCTCTCAAGCTTTATCCTTTGTGCTCTACAAATAAAAATGAATTGAATCAAATTAAATTAATAAACAAGTAATTAATTGTTTCATAATACCTTCATCAACAATTCACCAAATGCATTATTTACATATACAACATATAATCTGTTTAGGGTTAAATGAATAAAAACGAGCATATACAGCATTTTTAATAGTTTTTTAGTAAAATATATATCATTTTCAAAAAAACATTGACATTGACTTTCAATGTCTTTTGTGCACCTTTTAGAAACTTTTTTTCTTCAAGCTTTTCCAAACATTTTCTTCATAATTTCCCAAAAACTATATATAAAAAAAAAAAGTTAAAGTTAAAAAAAACAAGTAAATAAGCAACAAATGTTTTTTGGAGGTCCTCTGAAACACCTGATTGTCACCCTGTTAATTAAAATCACTTAAAAAAAACAAAAGCCAGGGATATGTAGGTGAATGGGAACTAGCAATCTGGTCAGGAGCAACACAACTACAATCAGTCACAACAATTACTGAAGATCTACAATTAGTGACAGATTCTCATTAATTTGACTTTTACATTTAGAGCTTCAACTGTAGGTGAAGCTCTAAATGTAAAAGTCAAATTAACTGATTTTTAGTAAATTAATTAATGTTTAGTATACGTTTTTAAAAGATAAACAGCGAATGGGGGTCTAAATGAGTTTGGTTCCTTTTATTGTTCTTTCTCAACTTTTTCCAGCTAATTAGTGGAAATGTCAGTTGTCAGAAAGTGCTTGAGCTATTAAACCTGTGTGCTTCAAAGTGCTGTAATACTGGTTTACTTTGTGCTCTTACCCCAGTCTCCGAACAAATTCAGAGATACAAAGAAAATAATTTCAGTGTGTTGTAATTGTGGTTCCTCGGATAATGGCATGTCTATGGGATTTCAGCCTCTTGAAGTGTGGATATCACTTTCATATGAGCTTTCAATTGTATTATGTACATGCCAGGGCTTAAAACAGTGTTTAGTGTTTGGTTAAGAGGGTGTTATGGAATGGTATTTGGTATTTGATGGTATTTGGTAGTGAAAAGATTGCTGGCATGAGCAAGGTGCACTGAATAGTGCAAGAAAGAAGTAGCTGAATCTTTCTTTTCATGTGCGATGATTTTGAGGATCCATTAAAGATATTATTGTATTACCTACACTGTGGATCTCAGCCACTAAACTGATTTGTCCAGATATGAACAATTGTTATTATTACTATTTAAGAATCATTAGGGGTTCCCTGGTGGTCTAGTGGTTAGGATGCGGCGCTCTCACCGGCACGGCCCGGGTTTCAATTCCCGGTCAGAGAACCAACCCCAGCCAGTAGGGTTGCACAAGCCAGTGCACTCTTAGTGGCGGTCCCAATCCCGGATAAATGGGGAGGGTTGCGTTAGGAAGGGCATCCAGTGGAAAAACATGTCCCAAATCAAACATGCGGATCAAGAATACTGATGATCCGTTGTGGCGACCCCTAATGGGAGAAGCCGAAAGAAAGTTGACTATTTAAGAATCATTCATTATGAATTCTTCCAAGTTTTCACATCTTTTATTCAATCGAATAAACAAAGATCATTTCCAAAACAGCAAATACACTTCTGATTGTGCTTTACATCATATCCGGGCTCTAAATATGGCAGATTTCTGTTTAAAAATTCTGCTAGAACGTAATCAAAATAACTATTATATTCTCAGTCAGAAACATCATCATCAGTAGGCAATGTAACATCATCATCTCCACACACACAGCCAGAAAATACTAAATCAAAGAATGCTTAAGAAAAGTCTTTCATTTCTTGTTTGTTTGTTTATTTCCATGCAGAACATTTATTAAGAAAAATATAGAGAGCATTGTTTAATCCTATTTCCTTACTTTCTCTAGCTTTAAAAAATGCAGTGAAAGTCTTTAATGTCAAATGATCTCAATTTCTTTTTTCCCCCACAAACAGTTTAAACCAGATCCAAAACATATATTGTCTGGCAATGCAACTTTTTTTCCTTTTATATATATATATATATATATATATATATATATATATATATATATATATATATAATTACCCAATACATTAACAACTCCTTGGATTTAAGAAGCAATACACAAAAAATAACACACTTTAACCACTTTTGTAATATTAGTGCAAATACTCGTCATCACTGCAGTCAGAATCATCAGCTTCCACTTCACCCTCGATCACTGACTTCTTCCCTTTACAGCAGGACACCACCAAACCAATGAGAAACACCTAAAAAAATAAAAAACAAACAAACAAAAAAAAAAGGCATTTTACAACCTGAATTCTGAAAAAAAGTTGCTTTGTAAAATGTAAATAAAAACTGAACGTATTATAGAATATGGGTTTAAGATATTTGCATCACTCCATTATGGTTTTATTTACATTTTGCACAGCGTCCCAATTGTTTTGGAAATGGGGTGGTAATGAATCGCATGGTTTGGTGCGATATCCTGCGCAGTGTAATACATAATGCATTTCTTAATGTTATTCCGCATTCGTTCACTATGGAAAGATATTCCAGGCACTTTTTAAAAGGAATTGCAAATTGTATTTGGAATTGCGTTTTCCACATGTGGACGCGAACATTGGGACGTAATCCAAACGCAACTGCAAATCTCGCATTACTGTTTGCGTTTACGCTCTCGTGAGCGCACAGTGACCGCCAAGTTTCAAATGGAAACGCAAAATCCATTTGCAACTGTATTTCCCGTGTCTATTTAAACAGCACTATAAATGACCACGTCTGCTTTTTCACTTTCTCTGTGTCGCGTGTGTAGCCTGCAGAAACTCACATAGAATCGCATGTGCATTTCCAATTCCTTGCACTGTTAGCTGTCAATCAAGTGCCAGGGGTGGGACTGTATTACTGTTCATGTTTGTATTCGGAAGTGACATCACACGCAGTCACAGCCAACAGGGGAAATGCCAGTAACATTGCGGAATGTTTCAAACAATGAAGGTAGTCGGTGAAATTGTGGCAGACTATATGATGCTCGTGAAGATTTCCTCATACTCATTTAGTTTTGGACATGTTAAATGATTTTGTTGCCTTGATGAACAGCAACATCAGTAATGTTTTCCCCAACCTAAGACTAACAGGCTTTTTGTAAAGGACAGAAAAAACAATGTCCTTTGATGGACATACCAAGAGAAATGACTACGTAATATGTGGTTACTCATGTGTCCAGCTGCTGCATGTAGTATCCACAATTTCGTTGACTACCTCAATTTTTCAAAACTTTCAGCAAAATCGTCTGTTACTGGGCATTTCCCCTGTGGGCTGTCGAATTTCCAATATAAACACGCCCAATAATATAGTCCAACCCCTGACAATTGATTGACAGCTTTCCGTGCAAGGAATCGGAAATGCATGTGCAAAAGGATCTGCGTTTCCATTGGAGTTTTGGCAGGCTACATACATGACACAGATATTATATATAATATATGCTATTCAAATAAGATATGGTCATAACTCGTAAGACACGGGAAATACAGTTGCCATTTGAAATGTGGTCACTGTGACTTCACGGAAGCGCAAACACTAATGCAAGATTAGCAATTGCATTTGGATGATGTCAGAATTTATACGTCCACATATGGAAAACGCTAATACATGTAGCAATTCCGTTTGAAAATGGCCCAGAATACCCTTCCATAGTTCACTTTAGCGTACTTCTATTTATGATGAAGAATCATGAATAGACTCTGGAGATGAAATAAGATCATACACTGTACTTACTGTGAGAAATGCCCAGTTGCCAAAGTAGTAGATAGTGCTGAAGAACCAAAACTTGTGCAAGAAAAGGTAAGATCTGGTCACTGTGCACTGATCTGTAACAAAATAGGAATGAAAAATATAAAGCATTAAGTTAGCAGATACAATTACCATTAAATGGTACTCAAGAAATTCAGATAAACAAGTGTATCAGGCTTTCAAGACCAATTGTGTGAGCTATCAAAAGTGTAGAGAGCATGTTTGCTGCCTGAAATCAATCATGTTTAATTCAATCAGAGTAATAATAATAATTATTATAATAATAATACCAAAAAAGAAATCTAACAAGAGCTAATTAAAGTGGTATGTTAAAATGTAGTCCCTACTTGAAGAATCTAGAAACCCAGGGTACTTAGCAAGCCAGATATTCATTCAACCACCTGAGGGTTAAACAGCAAAAAACCTGGATGCCTGTCTTCCTTGTACTTTAAGACATAGTGAGGTACACTGTGGTTTTCCTAGCATTCCAGAGGGAAAATGGTGTTTTAAAACGGGCAGCTAAAGGTGGTGTGTAAAGGGAAGGCCTGCAAATGTCAAGGGAATGAAGAAGCACTTGAGTGGCCTCTGTGAACAGAAATGAACAGATCCTCCTGATGTAAAGTGGAAACCTGAATGACACTGGATAAGTGATGTGACAACTATAGATGATAAGACTGAGTTGAGTGTCATCTGACATCTGTATAGGATTCGACCTTAGCAAGGACCTAAAGCCTTGTTGGACAGCAGTGGAGCATTTGCATGGGACAGATGTGGTACATATGCATCATGATTGACTGTTTGGCTTTGAAATATGGCACTTTTTATCTTATTATTATTCAGTGGTGTTCAATAAGGTAACTCATTCTCGAGGTCGGATGCCTTAGGGGCAAGAAAAGGGCAGTGGGAGCTATCATGAATTGTACTAGTATTTCATTTTATTACCTCATATAAAGTTGACTGAACAAAAAACCTCTGGTTGGTTGTTTGCACGTTTCTATCACTCTCGCAGACAAGTTCTAAAATGGAAAACTGCTGTATAATGAAAACTTATGAAAGGGAACGAGCATACAGTATTTCAAAAGTGAGTACACCCCTCACATTTCAGCAACCATTTTAGCATTCCTTCTCAAGGAACAACAGTATAGGAATGAAACATATATTTTTTAGAGTAGTTGATATGCAGCTTGTACAGCAGTACAGATTTACTGTCCTCTGAAAACAACTCAACATACAGCCATTATTGTACAAATAACTGGCTGAGATCCTCTGCCACTCCTCCATAATGACGTCACGGAGCTGCTGGATGTTAGACACGTGGCGCTTTATCACTTAACACTTGAGAAGCCCCACAGGTTCTCAATATGGTTCAGGTCTGGAGACATACTTGGCCACTTCATCACCTTCAGCAAGGCAGTTGTCGTCTTCTTGGTGGTGTGTTATGGTTGTTATAATGTTGGAAAACTGCCGTTCGGCCCAGTTTCTAAAGGAAGGGCATCTTGTTCTGCTTCAGAATGTCACAGTACATGTTGGAATCCATGTTTACCTCAATAAACCAAAGCTCCCCAGTACAAGCAGCAATCATGCAGCCCCAGACCATGATGCTACCACCACCATGCTTGACTAAGACTTGGTCTCATCAGCACTGCTGCAGCACTCATGCATTTGTTTTTTGAAGCAACTTCTTTGAAGAACCCTTGCAAGGTCTGTTCTGAGTGGATCCCGACTTGGAACCCAGAGTGAAACCTCTGTATGACCCTGGCACTGTACTTTAACTCAGATTCTGGATGTTACTGATCTTATAGCCTGGGCATCTTAGTGGAGAGCAACAATTCTGATTGTTAAATACTCAGAGAGTCTTTGCCTTAAGGTACCATGTTGAACATCCAGTGGTCAGTATGAGAGAATTGAACTCAAAGCACCAAAATTTAACTGCTCTAATAAGAGATACACAAGTTTGTATGGTTCTGTCAAGCAGACAAAAACATGACCATGATGAACAGGACGTGTGGCTTTGCACAGTTACACAACGTACAGCTTTTATCACTGAGGGTGTACTCACAGTGATTCTGACAATAATGGCTGTATGTTGAGTTGTTTTCAGAGGACAGTAAATTTATACTGCTACTATGTACTCTACTATGTGCATGCTGTAATAGTCAGATCTGTATTTCAGATGTGGTATGCAGGGGTGAAAAGACCCCCCTGGTTACACACCTGTCATGCTAAAGGCTCTGGTTCTTAATACAAGTCTAGGAAAAGGTGGCTTTTCTGAAATTAAATAATACACAGCTATTGTACTAGCATTCATTTTTATTGTTGCGAAAGCACTGGATGTGGCTGAAAACAGACATCTTCAATTCTCTCTTTGTCTGTCTCTCAGTAACTCTCTTCCGTCTGCCATCTGCATCTCTCCATCTGCAGCTGTTACTCTGAATTACAGATCTGGCAAAGCCTCTCACAGATGGTTCTCAACAGTAGTCTGACTAAACAAATGATCATGGACATCACTGACCTCCTGACATTCAGAATGTGAACAGAGGCAAGAAAGGTGAGCCAGAACTTTAATAATAAAACTGATTAGACTGAATCTGATTTAGACTGGGATCTGAAACTCAAAAACAACAAGCAATACAGTCCTAAAGGCAGCGATCGGATTAAAAAAACACCCTCTTTCAATTTGTCCCAGACTCGGTTCAGGGCTTACAAAGTTCACCAGAGACTGTTTAGGCACCAGTCTGAACAAAAGAAACGTCCTTCATGATGGAGACAGGGAAACAGCCATAAAGACTCTGCTGAGTGCATGAGCTGAACCACAGTAGTTCCTGTGGCATGATGTGTATCTTCACTGTCACCACTTTATTATAACATACTGCTTTGTTTGGAGTTTTGGACCTCAAAATGTTCACTCACCTTTAATTCTTTTTTGTAGCTTTTTTTAACCCCTGATGCGACAGAACCAAATCGCAATCTAAAATCCAAGTAGGAATTTCTATCTATTTATTTAAGGTGAGAACAGCAGCATTGCATTTAGACATTTTAAATGAGTGACATCAGATGTGTCATATATATAAAATATATAGATATAAAACAGGCGAAAATGTATTTTTCATCAATAAACAGTTGTTTCACTGATGAGCCAAGTCCCAAATCAGCACCAAAATCCACCATGATGCACACATCCGTCAATTAAAACCGTCCGTGTGGAAACGGGTAATTTAAAACACCATAATTACTTTAAAACATTTGCAAGAATATTTTTTCTTCACGCTCTATGTTGAGCCTGGTTTATTAATAATAAACCTATATATATATATATATATATATATATATAAAATACGATTTCTCATTTACTGCAGCTCCTTGTGCTACACTGCCATCATCAGTTCGGAGAAAAATGATTTCAATGCAAATCCTGAGCAGGCTGCAGTACGAGTGTATGAAGAAAACAAGACCCGCCCACACACCGCAGCTTGAAAAAAGAAAAAAAAAAAAAATAGATGACAGGAAGTTGTTTGCACTATGGCACGATGTCAGAACACAGGTCAGTAATTTTGTTTTATGTCTATAGAAAGCAGGATCTTGCTTGACAACCTTTCGTTGAAAACTAGCGGGAGGAGGGAACAAGAGAATATGTTGAAGTCACTGATTTGAACGTCTGATAGAACATCTTTTGCATACATTTCTCCTAACAACTGTCTGTTGCTAGGAAACAGTTAGGATGAAGTGAATACTCAAATTATCCAGTGTTGCAAATAATCTATTATTCTTAAAGCTAAGAGCCTGCACTTGTGTGGGCTTCAATCTGATAGAAAAGCAATTATTTATTTGACCTTAACCTCAGAAAACAGCCATGTATTTTGCATTGCAACTTGTTTAGAATGAAGCGATGCATAAAAAAACACTCCTTCCTTCAGTATATCTCCATCCATGAGCCATGCATTTAAGATGGGATTATTTGCATGTGTCACATGTTGATTCCTTTATTTCTTCAAGGTCCAAGAGAGCAACAGGCCTAACAGGTGGAGGAGTGTACAGACCTGACGTGTGTGCTGATGAGGGAGGGAGTAATAAAGTTAGAAGTGTCAAGTTAAAGATCACTTGATACGTATTGTTGCTTTTGCCTTTGCACGATACACAATATGTAACTACTACATCATACATTAATATAATTCCAGTTCTACCTAAATCACTTTAACTCTCAATTCTAAAAACAGTTTATACGTTTTGCAGGTTATAAATCGATCTTTAGAATATAAATAATTGATTGTGCAGAAATATAAATGCCACTCACATGATGGTATTGAATTCTTTAGAACGGAATAGAAAAAGAATAATCACAGAAGGTGTGTATGCAGAATGTCGGTGAAAAAATGCATTCAAATGTAATTTATATATAAAAAAAACCTTAAGGACACAAAATCTCTTACTTCAGCATTGAGTTTGGAATAAAGGACTATTAAGTGCCACATTTGTAAAGAAATGTAAGAAGCTAAATGCGTGTTTGACAGGATTTTGAAATGATTTTCAGATGTCAAGGACGATGGGAAAAGTAAGGACACTGTATGGCCCATTTTAAAGCTGCACATTAAACTGGCACACTGAAGTGTATCCATGGCAACAACACTTGATGTGTATACAATGCGTTTTCTTTCGACTCTGGATGAAGCCGGAAAAATTTGCCCCGTTTTATTTTTTTTTTATGTGTACAATTAAGTTAAATGTGCAAATTATCAAAAAAGCATTTCTATTCAGAATTGTTCAGGATCCTATTGGTTTTGAGACCTTCTGGCTTTGTTGTATATCGAAACACAATATTTCAACAAATATAATATGCTGTTAAAGACGTGCAGTTCCTTCACCCTCAGTATCTGTTTGGCCGCTTTTAATGTAACAAAAAACAACTGTTATTAGTTACAAAACAAAAAGATCAGATTTTCTTAATTGGTTTCATTTTTATAATATGTATAAACCTTAGTATTAGACCTTATAACTTAATTAAGGAAATAAGTTAGATTATTATTATTAAATTTTTTACATTTATGGCAGATGCCCTCATCCAGAGCAGATTACAGCTGAGGTCATTTACTGAGCAGTTGAGGGTTAAGGGCCTTGCTCAAGGGCCCAGCAGTGGCAGCACTAAAATTTGCACGTACAACCTCCTGATCAGAGGTCCGACATCTTATCCACTGAGCTACCACTTCCCTGCCAACTACTACATTTATTACTACTAGTACTACTACACATACTACCGTAATTTCCGGACTATTAAGCGCACCCAAATATAAGCCGCACCCACTGAATTTTACAAAGATTTTTATTTTGAACATAAATAAGCCGCACCTGTTTATAAGCCTCAGTGTCTACACTGAAACTAATGAACTTTACACAGGCTTTAATGAAAGACAGTGTCTGTTACACGGCTTGTATCTAAACAGTAGCCTACCAAGAAAGTCATTGTTCACTTCCTTTCACAACTATTTCTCTCGGGAGTTTTTCTTTTGGCATCGTCGTGCGTTTAAAAATCACCATCGGTGAAGCTTTTCTCCCGATGCGGGTTTAAAACGTGGGAAAAAAGTAGCAGCCACACCAACCATCAGACCCATCAGACCAAAACATGATCCTGCTGATTTTAACCATGGGATAACTGTTGGTGATGGAGTCAGATGGGCTGTTTTTTTTTTTTCCTGTACATTTTTATCTCCTGAAATTTTTGTATGCACAAGTTGGTGCTGCACTTCTGCTTACAGAAACGCCTAGTAGAGCCGGCAAAAAGGCTACAGTATCTCAGATAACCACTCTGTACATCTGTGATTAGCAGAAAAGCATTCTAGAATCCACAGCATCTCGAAGCTTGAGGAGAATTCGGCAACAAAAGCAGTTCAAGCTTGGAAAAAATCTAGCCTGTCTGTGGAAACCCAATTTTTACAGATGGTATGGTCAAGTTTTTTTTGTGCCAACAGCAGGAAACCAACATGTCTTTTGTCAACAGCGCAGGCTGATTTTTAGGCACATATTGTTTTTACAATATAGCTCAAACATTCAAGTTCCTCAAAGTCTAATGGCTACTTCCACCATGGACCATGTCACAAGGCGGAAGACATCTAAAAGCTTCATGAACGGGTGATTGAGTTCAGTGTTCCTCACTGGCCTTCCTATCAGACCTGAATCAAGGAAAACATATTTACTAGAATGGGAGATTTGCTGTATGAAAGTTCACGGGAAAATTCCTTCCCAGTATTAAAGTGTTTAGTGAGTGTATATACTCAGAAAAACAGGACATTTCAGAAAACAGTAAACTCTTCTCCGCAGGAGCAAAGTGCTTCTGAAGTAGGAAGTGGAACCATTATGATATTGGAAATAATTGATGTAATTACTGTCGTGAGTGTGGTTGAGTTTCTACGTTTCTTATCAACAAAGGTAAGTTCCTTCCCCTTATTGCACTCGTTGCAACAACAATTCTAGGAAATAGAAAAGAGAATTTCTCAGGAATAAATGCCACCTGATGCAGGAAAATGCCACTCATGACTTCAGGCACTGCTTCATTAATATCAGTTGCTTCCATGCTCACTTGTCCTGTAACTGTCCTGTCTCAGTAATGTATTGTTTACAGACCACTTTATCTCAATGGCTATTTTAGGAATCTAAAGACCTTTAAAATAATTATTATAATAATAAAAAATAAATTAATTGTACATTTCTATGTATTCATGTGCTTAGGTGCTCAGTAGACCTGATGAGCTTTAAAAGAAGGAATAAAAAAACCCTGTACGTTTATAAATGATGTAATTGGTCAGGAACACATTATGTTTTTATTCTTGAATGTAATAGAGTTCTTTACGTGAACAGGAAGTGATTCCAGAAACCTATGGAACAGCTTGGGAATTTCTCAATACTTCCAAAAGAGAAGTCTACGCAAGAAGATCCACAGTGACGCCTCTAATCTGAGAGTAAAATGTAATTAAAGTAGAAGCATTTAAGTGTTAACAGTGGCTGCGGAAATCCTAAGAGAATATCAGTTGGTGGATTCTTCTCTAGTCATGCATTATGGAGATGTTTCAGGAGTACTGAATCCATCTTTATTAGGGACGGCTGTGTGTTGAGTCGTTATAGCGCAATCTGTGTTTTTCTTACATTTATAAAATATATAAACCTGCAGTGGATTGACTGGATAAATCCTACATCATAATAAACAATGCCAAAATGGTCCTGAAGATAAAAATTGAAGTTTTATACAGTATAATACCAGAAATACAATAGATAATATAATTGGAAAGAAACAGGTTTCCACCTCACAACTGGGCATTTTTAAAAGGTTTAATACAAATGATTAAGAAGCCTGTGACAATTTGCAATGAAAAGATGAAGTACTTTTAGATCTTGACGATACCTGTACTGAAATATGCCCACATTTAAAGAGAAAGGCAAACTTATAGACACGGTGTCTGTCTTTATTACATTTAAAAAGATTCTGTGATTCCCTTTGGCTACACTGACCTAAATGCATATTAATAAACTGACAGGACTATTACAGTCATGTCGTCATTGAGATATGGGTGCTGTATTATAGTGCCCTCTTCTGGATAGAGAACCTCACTGCAAATTATACTGAAAACACTACAAAGCGAAATCAATGATCCCGTTATATTCTTTGTGACATAATAAGGTGGCAACTAAACATGAAATTCATGTTTGAAAATCATCAGACCTCTGCGTTTAACATGACCAAATGCATTTACTGTATTTACTGACAGCTACAAGCACAAAGGTATGTTCTGAGAAAAAAGTCTATTATGAAGAGAAAATTATATAAATGCCATACACACATGGTGCTCTTTTTCTGGCTTCTTCCTTGTGCATTAAAACATGGACTCTTGGAAAAATGGATACTATTATTATTATTATTATTATTATTATTATTAAGCAATTTATGTTTAGCTGGTTACTAACAGCTTTTTCAAAAAATTGATTAAAAATTGATATTGATAAGGTTTTAATGGTTCCTAATGAATGCCTATGGAGTAGAATAAAGCATATACCATCACAGACCATTAAACCACCAAAATCATAATATTCACCCAGAGCCCATCAGTAAATCTAAAAGGCTTAAAGGAAGAAAAGAGGA
The DNA here is from genome assembly GCF_014805685.1 of Silurus meridionalis. Taxonomy (NCBI): domain Eukaryota; kingdom Metazoa; phylum Chordata; class Actinopteri; order Siluriformes; family Siluridae; genus Silurus; species Silurus meridionalis. The sequence goes on along the minus strand of NC_060911.1, from coordinate 11,941,490 downwards.
AAATAAATCTTACCATCCGGAGCATCTGCATCACATGTCTTGGTGATGGCAGCAGTGCTGTTTTCCTGCAACACATGCATTTAGAATGCAAGAATCATAAATAATATACTGTTTTTAATGGGCATGCAGATTAAATAGTTTATTTGTAAAGCACTGTTAAAGGTTTCCTTCAACTGCCCTCCAATACTACCTCTTGAAGAGAATGCCAAGAGTGTGCAAAGCAGTAATCTAAGCAAAAGGTGGCTACTTTGAAGAACCTCCAATATGACATATTTTCAGTTGTTTCACACTTTTTTGTTATGTATATAATTCCACATGTGTTAATTCATAGTTTTGATGCCTTCAGTGTGAATCTACAATTTTCATAGTCATGAAAATAAAGAAAAATCTTTGAATGAGAAGGTGTGTCCAAACTTTTGGTCTGTACTGTATATATATATATATATATATATATATATATATATATATATATATATATATATATATATATATATATATATATATATATATAGATAGATAGATAGATAGATAGATAGATAGATAGATAGATAGAGATATATATAGATATCATCATCATATAGATTATAGCTTTTGTTCATAATATAGATTATAAACAAAAGTTCTGAGGAAATAGCTGGATTGGTTCAAACAATTCAATTAAGAACTCTTTACAAATGTGATGAGCAGAAATGCAGCTTAGAAAACATCTAAATCAACCTGGTCTCTTTTTCAATCTTAAACTGGCCAGTTTGTAGTAATAAGATTTATAATAATTAATGGCAAAAAAAAATTTTGTTTTTCAAAATTATTGTTTTATTATACATCGCCGAGCATAACTATTTACACACCTCAACTTAGTTGTCAGGGTTTGGTGCTAAACGACTAATAAGCCTGAGTGCAAAGTTCAGGATAAAATATTCATATAGATTTTCAGAGCAAAATAAAAAATAACCATAAGAAAATAATGGACTAACCAAGAGGTCATGGCCTGTTGGGCTGAAACGATTCCTCGAGTAAATCAAATACAAAAAAAATTATCATATTGCTTTGTTTATTCAATTTAACTACACACATTGTGTTTCCCCACAGACCCTTATTACTAATGCACCACCCGCTAATCTCTGGATAGCTCTGCACGGGTAACACAGGAAAGAACAGAGAAACGGGGAGAAAACAGTGAGGGGCGAGGAGAAGATTCAGACCAATGAAAACGGCAGAAAGTTTCCAAAGTTTGGGATCATTTTAAACTAAAACTTTAAAATGTATTTTAATATTTTTATTTAAGATTTTTTTTTTTTTATTTACATGTTTGTATTTGCACTAAATGGGTTTGGTTTTCACAGATATTCTTGTATGCAATTTTCAGCAATAAAAATGTACAGATTTTATCAGAAATGTTAAATGTTGCTCTTTACTAAAGAAAAAGCACTTCTTATCCGAGTAATCGATTAATCTGTGGAATAATCGGTAGAATACTCGATGACTAAAATAATCGATGGCTGCAGCCCTAGTAGTCTGACATTTTCTCCAATCTGTGCAATGCTGCCATACATTTGGTACAGTATATATAAGTGGTGGGCGGTCAGCCTTCTCTGTGACCTAAACACTATCAGAAGCACTGACCTACATTTACAACATAAATTCTAATATTTGTTCCATGAAATTGTATTAATTTATTCCCAACAGTTTATTCTCTTAATTTTGTAGCGTTTCTCTCGGCTGCACTGCTTCCAGTACGTGTATGTGGATGTTAGATTTGATTAGCTTTCAGACTCTATGTGCTGCCATGTCAATCTAATCTGCCCATGGCCTTTAAAGTCTGGACTGCTGGACTTTTTACCATAGTCTCCTTAAGAAATCCGTCCTCTGATTGGTTGGTAAGATGGAAAGTCAGACTTTTTGTTAGACTTTTTTTATGTCTACTGAGGAAGTGAAATTGATTTGGTCTTGGACATTCTTAAAAATACATTTTGAAGAAAAGCTAGACATGGTGAGGAGGTCGTCCAACCCCGAAGCTAGCTAGCTTGTCTCAGCTCGAGAAAGGGTTTGGTCTCCACTTCCAGACCAGTGAATACGAGCGGTACTACTGGATTACAGCCTCTGAGGGGCGCTGCAAATTATGAGTCTGCATCTCTGGTGAGTAGGTTGGATTTTATTTAATGTTTTAATGTTTTTGTCATGTTATTACACAAATATTGATTCTGAACTGCTCCAGATGTTGTAGGTGCACAGTTGTGGTTGTAGTGTAGAGGTTTGGAGTCTTAACTGGGTTTCTTGCTTTAGTAAAATGGTTTTCACCTCCATATGTGAAATTATTCTCTTTCTGTAATGCCACGCTTTGTTATATTGTGTTTTTTAATGGTATTGATGGTTTCTATAATTGTGACGTGATAGTGGTGTTATTAAGAGGTGGATTAAGTCGGGTACGTCCCCACTGAAGGCCCAGGTGCACGACCCACCACTGGTGTATTTTAATAAGATTGGACGTTCATTGCACAGCATCTATCCTTAATATATAATAATATGTATTTTATTTAAAATGTGTTATATTTAATTTTGCTTGAATTGTACTGTAATCAACTGCTTAGAAAGTGTACTAATTCTGATTCTGCCAGTCAGAAAATAAAGCAAACAGGGTTTGGGGTTTGCAGATTATGGACAAGGGTCTTGTACACTTGAACGGTTAAAGCTATATTTTATTCATTTTAACAGAAAAGTTATAGAGTTGATTCAATCATAAGTGAATATTTTAATATTTATTGTAACACATATACAAACAAACATTCTTATATTCTCACCTGCCAGAGGTACTTTTGACTGCCATACATGACATACTGAGGGGCGAGGCTGTAGATCATGTAGCTGGTGTGAAGCACAATCAGGAGCAGGATCATGCAGAGGAAGAGCAGGGCCTGTGGACGAGTTCTTTGTGGTCTTATCTTGTACAACTGCCCACCCATGCGTGCCCACACACACACACACACACACACACACACACACACACACACACACACACACACACACACACACACACACACACACACTTAAAGACCTGATGTAATTTTTAACTCCTATTGCGTTTGTCTTTTCTGTTACTCAGTAACTCTAAGCTCCGTAATGAATCCTTATACTTGTGGATAATAACAAAAAAAGTGTTTTTTATTCCGCAAGCAAACACCAAGACCATACCTGTCGATAGTCCTTTAAAACGTATTCATTTCTGTTCTGGTTTTCTAAACTTACTTTCAGATTAGAAGCTACTTTAAAATTAAAACATGTTTTGTAAACAATGCAAATTAGACAGCGTCTGTAAGGTACGTTGAAAATGATTTAAATGCATGTTTTATCAAAAGCATGTTTGATGCACTTTTTATGTACATTAAAAAGCAGAACATCGTAATCTTGAGCATGTCCAGGTATTTTACGACAAAGAACTTTTAAACAGCTTCAAATCAACTAAAATGGGAATATGAAATAAATTGAAAAACTTTACCCTTATCCAGAAAAACCATATGCCCATTTCACGAATGCCTGCCATGGAGGTGAACACAAAGTACATGGTGATAACAGTGATCAACACATAGTCAAGAGGAAAAACCTGAAAAAGATGAAAGAAATGCTCTGTCTCAGATATTTTCTGATGCCACACACTAAACCATAAAATACAAATAAACAGCATTTGTTTGGGTGCAAACATCTGTAATGCAAAGAGCTCCAGAATTCATAAAATGAGCAATGGCTACGATACTAAATACCACTTAAATACAGTTCAGAAATGTCTATTCATTGTCAGTAGTGATAAATATATAAAAACATTTACTGCAGAAGGCAGCTTCTAATAAACCCATACCCAAACTGGAGAAATACACAAATCATTCCACAGCCATTTTGACTACTCGAATTAAAAGAATACAAAAATTCAATTCACAAACCAATGATGAATTAAGGTATGAATAGGTGTTATGGTAACTAAATTAACTGGTTATATCCAAGTTGATAAATAAATAGATATAAAATTTGGAGATTGACAGCTGGAACTATTGGCGGAAATCCATTCCAATAGTTTTTCCGGGTTGCATTACACAGTACGAGATCGGCCTCTAGAGGTGAATCACTGATGTCCATGCTGTTTTTTTTATTATTCATTTTGGATATAAATGTAATACCAAAAAAAAAAGAAAATTTTTTTTTTATTTGGAGTAACTTTTTGTTATGTTTGCCTACTGCACGAAACTTTAAATATAAAATTTTATATATTTTTTACAATTTTGTTGTATACCTATATTCATCATAAGACTGGAAAAAAAAGTATGGAAAACCATCGCCATCTGTATTTATTTTTTCTTTGTATTGTTTGTATTGTCTGTATTTAGTAATTTAGTTGGTAAACAGTAAATGCACTGCCACTATCAAGATTGTTATCAATACGTTGTCTATGCCATAAATCTTAACATGGGGTGGTTTAGAGATCTATAGATCCCTAGCACAACGGTGTAATAAAAATCTTAGATTATACATTAGATTAAGACCTAATGTCTCTATAAACTAAATCTGTGATACAGATGACAAGTAATCATAATTATAATAAAAAATGTAAAATGTAATCTAACTAGAAATGAAGAAAATATCAATGCATTGCAATGCAACAACGCATATTATTTCATTGTTTTATATATTTGATACCATTTAGATTTTGTGCAACCTTTACGCATTTAGATATTTGGATATACATTATTATTGAAATTCATGCTGACATCTATCGCTTATAAGTGAATAGAGTATTCAATTATTTAATAAAATTGTTTATTTATATGTGAACTAATCATTGTGGCAATGTTTATTAAGTTGGCAGTGCAGACAAGAGTGAATCCTCACTTATATTCTATACAAAAGCCAATGATTCCAAACTAATGTTTCATTCAACGCAACAACAAACGCTGACCCAGGATTGGATATTTTGCGTTTCTAATGATTCACTGTCAGTAATGTATGTATAGTGGGCAATTTAACGCATCAAGCAGCCCCTCACCGGTTGCATTAGCAGCAGCAGCTCATTTAAGGGGTTTGTAAGGTTTGTTCCGAACAGAATCAGGCCGGTGCTCATCCCAGATGAATGCAGAGCTTTGTCCAAACTGTAATAACAAGCACAAAACATTTCAGTTTTATTTACTATTGCCATTACTTAAAGATAATTGTGGTAAGACTTCACCAAACTCCATTTGAGAAAACATGATTACTGCGGGTCAATGTTTCCATGTGTTTCCATCTAAAAAAACATTTCAGGTTTCATATTTATAAAAAGATCTTACAGGTAAATTGGTCAGAAAGAAATATGCACCACTGTTATAAACCTTAACTGAAATGTCTTTTTATTTTGAAAACCTGATAAATATTGATGAGTATTTTAGGGTGAAGGAGGCGGAGCTTGAGGCGGAGCTTAATATCAAGATTAAAGTGCTTACTTAGAAATGAAGAGAGATATGAAGAAGAGAAGCGCCACTCCAATGAAGAAAACGCCAAACAAAACCTGATGGCAGAGACAAGAAAATACACTGAGACAGAATCAGACAGACAGACAATATTTTCATTTACAGGCGAAGTCCTTAGTTAACGCTCAGACACCTAGCCAGGCCACACTGGATCTGCTCAGGTGTTAGTTTTTAAAGGAACATGCAGATAAATCCTGATATTAAATGGCCTTCGGACACACAAAACAAACAGGAAAGTACCATTAGACAGACTCTTTACTGTTCTGGCTCTGGGGTGGTGGAGTGAATGTTCCCTAGATGTCCAAACAGGTAAATCACTGCCCATCTTCAAACAGCAAGTGAAGTCCTACCTTTGCCTTAAACACTTGAACTAGCACATATTTTTTCTGTTTGTTTTACGTATAGTCAACCCCCGATAATTCGCGGTTCGGAACTCGAATTGAAAATTTCAGTTTTTTTTGTAAACTAACAGCAAGTTGCGGATTATCTTATATATAAGATATATATATATAAACAGTACAGACCAAAAGTTTGGACACACCTTCTCATTCAAAGAGTTTTCTTTATTTTCATGACTATGAAAATTGTAGATTCACACTGAAGGCATCAAAACTATGAATTAACACATGTGGAATTATATACATAACAAAAAAGTGTGAAACAACTGAAAATATGTCATATTGTAGGTTCTTCAAAGTAGCCACCTTTTGCTTAGATCACTGCTTTGCACACTCTTGGCATTCTCTTTATGCCTACTTTGAAGAACCTACAATATGACATATTTTCAGTTCACTTTTTTGTTATGTATATAATTCCACACGTGTTAATTCATAGTTTTGATGCCTTCAGTGTGACTCTACAATTTTCATAGTCATGAAAATAAAGAAAACTCTTTGAATGAGCAGGTGTGTCCAAACTTTTGGTCTGTACTGTATACAGTGGAACCCGGTTATGTCGATGTCCTAGGGGGTCGCCAAAAAGCATCGAGGTAACCGATAATCGAGATAAACGAAAATCAAAATGGCGGCAGTATATTAACGTGCTTGAAATTTCTTTATGTACATGATGTGGGTTAATAAATGAGAATGTGCATGCACGTGTTTTTGGAGTTTTTTTACACAACAGCGTTGCTGCGATTTGTTTGATGAAGGCATGCTATAAAAATGTACATACGTTTGTTAACAACAAAAGGCATAAGTGCGCCTACTAACAGCAGAGATTTACCAGTATACAATACAAACCACCGTCCATTCTCCACACAAACCTTTATTATATTCTCCAACATTATAAACACACAGATCGCTCAAAAAAAAAAAAAAAAACAGCGGCTGCACGGTGCCGTTTCACATTTAGTCCACATGTGGAAAAAAAAGAAAAATAAACAGTAACTAAGTTTCTGAAAACTTATGACCATCAGGCTGAAGTAATCCGCACAAACACACAAAGCAGTGTCCGAAAAAACTTACGTCCGCGATGCCGAGGGGGAGATAAGCCGAGCGAGAGAGAGAGAGAGAGAGAGAGAGAGAGAGAAGCGGAAAAACCCGGAAGATCCAAAACCGAACCTGAAACCAAAACGAGGGACAGAAAAGTCTCACGTAACGGCCGAAGGGCGTGGCAGGTGCTTTCTCTGCCGCTTTCTCTGAAGCTCCGACTTCAACTCCTTACCGAGAGCCGTGCTCCTTACCGAGAGCCGTGCTCCTTACCGAGAGCCGTGCTCCTTACCCTGCTCGCGCTCGGTAAGGAGTTGAAGCCGGTGCGCCGCGCTCCCGTTCATCGCATAACATTTAACAAAAATGCATATGTGCACTTACTAACAGCAGAGATTCACCAGTATACAATACAAACCACCGTCCATTCTCCATACAAACCTTTATTATATTCTCCAACATTATAAACACACAGATCGCTCAAAAAAAAAAAAAAAAAAAAAAAAAAAAAAAACAGCGGCTGCACGGTGCCGTCTCACATTTAGTCCACATGTGGAAAAAAGAAAATAAACAGTAACTAAGTTTCTGAAAACTTATGACCATCAGGCTGAAGTAATCCGCACAAACACACAAAGCAGTGTCCGAAAAACTTACGTCCGCGATGCCGAGGGGAGATAAGCCGGCGAGAGAGAGAGAGAGAGAGAGAGAGAGAGAGAAGCGGAAAAAACCCGGAAGATCCAAAACCGAACCTGAAACCAAAACGAGGACAGAAAAGTCTCACGTAACGGCCGAAGGGCGTGGCAGGTGCTTTCTCTGCCGCTTTCTGAAGCTCCGACTTCAACTCCTTACCGAGAGAGCCGTGCTCCTTACCGAGAGCCGTGCTCCTTACCGAGAGCCGTGCTCCTTACCGAGAGCCGTGCTCCTTACCCTGCTCGCTCGGTAAGGAGTTGAAGCCGGGTGCGCCGCGCTCCCGTTCATCGCATAACATTTAACAAAAAATGCATATGTGCACTTACTAACAGCAGAGATTCACCAGTATACAATACAAACACCTGTAGTATCTGTAAGGTTTGATTTTTCCGCCACTTTCGCGAGTTCTTCTGCGGCTGCACAGTGCCGATCGACATAACTGACGTTAAAATTTCTAATTTTTCCCCTCTTGTGCTCGAGATATCAGGGTTCGCGACATAAAAAAGTCGACATAACCGCTAAAAATGCTTAGAAAAAGCGAGAATTTGGCGGTTCCACTTCAAAACGTCGACTTAATAGGGTTGTCGAGATAACCGAGGCGAGATAACCGGGTTCCACTGTATATATATATATATATATATATATATATATATATATATATATATTTATATATTTATATATATATATATATATATATATATATATATATATATATATATATATATATATATATATATATATTTATATATATATATATATATATATATATATATATATATATATTTATATATATATATATATATATTTATATATATATATATATATATATATATATATATATATATATATATATATATATATATATATATATATATATATATATATATATATATATATATATATATATATATATATATATATATATATATATATATATAAATAAACTTTGGTCTGTACTGTATATACACACACACATACACACATACACATATATATACACACATACATATACACACAGTGGGTACGGAAAGTATTCAGACCCCTTAAATTTTTCACTCTGTTATATTGCAGCCATTTGCTAAAATCATTTAAGTTCATTTTTCTTCCTCGTTAATGTACACCGTCGACCGAGTGGAAAACATGATGCCTTTTACTCCCATTGCACAATTTAAAAGCCTAAATATCTTTGAATTCAAAGGTCCTATCATGACTGAGCTTTTGGAGTAGTTCACCCAGTACAGACCTTAGACCCAGAGCATAAACATAAGATGTGCATTAGGGTCGCTTCTCATCTGCTCGTATCAGTCATGGACATTCTGAGTTTTCAGGCTGGAAGGCATGCATTCTAAAACCTACTACCTGAAGTGCAGCATTATTATGGGGCTGAGCATAAAGTGGAAAAAGGAACAGCAGCTTGCCGCAGAAACACGTATTTGCCTGTTTTAGGGACTGATTTAATTCGGCTGTTTTTATTTATTTTTTATCTTCAGCAATTTTTGTGCTTTGGTGAAAAACACTTTTCCCCTAAATTTTATTTTGAGTAACTTCTACTAAATTCGGAAGAGGACCAGAGGCAGTGAGCTTTTTGATTATGTAGTAACAACACTAATTATACCAAGTACAGCAGTAAAAGCCCACAGTAGAGACTCAAGGGTCTCGTTTTAAGCTCATAATCTTATAACTACTATGATAATGTTTTTTAAACAGTAAAGTAATAAATATATAATATAATTAATATATATTTGTAGAAGATGAGAATGCATAATATTACAATAAAAAACATTATCTAATGTAATAGTTATTAAATAAATTGGAATGATACAGGAAAAAATCCATTGAGCACGATAAGAAAAAAAAAGTAAACCAAGGCAAGGCAGCTGCTGATTTCGCTAAAGAAGTACAGTAGAACCTCTAACCTGCGCAAACCAGAATCAGCTGGATTAATGCATGATGATTGGTTTGAAAAAGGCTTACCTATCTCTGAACACAAGTAGACAAACCAGGTCTCCCAAGACCATCGCAACAAAATAGTTGCACTACATAAGAACAGAGGCAGCAAGTACAGAAGTCACAGAGAAAACAGTAGGCAATGCACTCCAGTGCCACAATCTCCAAGCATGTTCACCTCAGAACCCCCGGGTGGACTTTCCAATCTTCTTTCGGCTTCTCCCATTAGGGGTCGCCACAGCGGATCATCTGTCTCCATACCCACCTGTCCTCTACATCTGCCTCTTTCAACCCAACTAACTGCATGTCTTCCCTCACCACATCCATAAACCTCCTCCTTGGTCTTCCTCTTTTCCTCCTTCCTGGTGTCTCCATCCTCGGCATTCTCCCCAAGCGATATACCCCATGTCCCTCTGCACATGTCCAAACCATCTCCATCTCACCTCCCTGACCTTGCCTCCAAAACATCCTACATGCGCTGTCCCTCTAATAAACTCATTACTAATCCTGTCCATCGTCATCACTCCCAACGAAAACCTTAACATCTTCAGCTCTGCTACCTCCAGCTCCATCTCCTGTCTTTTACTCAATGCCACTGTCTCTAATCCATACAACATCTCAGGTCTCACCACAATCCTATAAACTTTCCCTTTCACTCTCACAGATACTCTTCTATCACAAATCATTCCTGCTATCACTCTTCTCCACCCACTCCACCCTGCCTGCACTCTTTTCTTCACTTCTCTAACACACTCTCCATAACTTAGGGTGGACTTTCCAATCAACAATCCAAAATATACTGCAGTGTACGACTTTAAATCGGCTCCAGAGGGAAACAAAATGTTGGAACAGCCCAGTCAATCAACAGACTAAAACCCAAGAGACCCGAGGGACTGTATCAAGATCCCCAGGAAGTGTCGAAGTTTTGTTTTTTTTTTTTTTTTTTTTTTTTACAAACAAACGCTTTTCCACCAAGTAGTAAATAAAATGTTAGTTAACATGTTTAAAAATTGTTTCCTGCGTCATTCCACATAATTAAATGCAACTTTTCATGAATTGCAATATTAGGATTTCTTTATCTGTATAGATTTCTTTAGTTAATACCAATGTATTGTACCAAAGATGTATAAAAAATGTTATGTTTCACCCACTGTAAAAATTAGAGGACTGGGCAGTTCTAGTTACAGGGACGAATGTGCAATACAGAAATTGTCATTTAAATGCTTTAAAAGGCAGATAGCGCAATCATATTCTATTGCATTCAACACTATACAACACATTACATGAGCAGAGGAAAAGTTCCAGTTAAAGGAAAAACAGAAATGACTGCTGCAAACCTTTAAGGGATAGAAGGCCCTGCTCATTTTAGCACAGCAATTCCTTTCAGCATTCTCAAGGTGATGCCCCCGGCGGTGCAGCATCAGAAGCTTAGCCTCCAGCTCCTGCAGGTTCCTCCGGTCCCTCAAAGAGAGTGGCCTTCCCTCCGCACACTGCGCAGAGATAGAGAAGTTAAAATCTGCTCCCTGAATCACAAACGGTTTTTCATCTTAACGCAACGTACGCTGACTGAATCAGATACAAGAGGTTGAGTTTAACACTTTTCCCTTCTATCTATAGACACCAACATTGAGCCATTTACATACCTTAGCTTTCAGCTTCTCAATCTGGTCCTCGACCTCCCCGATGTCCTCAGTGTTCTCCAGGCGCTCATAAAGGACACTGCGAGTGCCTTTGATCAGGTTCAGCGGGAGCACAGACATGCCGTACGCCTAGTCGAGAGAGAGAGTTATAAAAGCAATTACACACTAGCTTTGGGCATGATGGGAAGCCTGCACAACCCCCTCCAGCTTCTCTTCAGCCAGGACAAAGCTGCAACATGGACACTAATATCTCTGGCCATGGAGGAACCCATAGTGTACATCTGTTTATTGGCAAGAATCTGACAATACGATACGGATCACAATACAGGGGTTGCGATACGATATGTTGCGATAATATAAGCAAAGCGATATATTAGGATATTGTTTATTATAGCTGTCATTAAGAGCCGACATCATAATGCACACGTTAGCTAAATCTAATATTGTGCAATACTTGAACAAGATTAGTATCATTGTACAACATGGTTTTTGTTTTTAATTTTTTTTTTTTTTTTTTTTTTTTAACATATGCACATATTCGTTAGACACCCAATATGAAGTGGGATTGATGATGATTACTGTATTATATGATTAGTATTAGGCTAGTAGTAGAAGCATGATCTAAACGCTAACCAGTGTTTTACATCTAAAAGCTACAATTATAGGGAGGTAAGAAAATAAAGAGCAAGAAAGAGTATTATTTCTTCTATAAAGGTAGAGAATGCAGGACAAAACAGGCATGTAATACACTCTCACAAGTGCAGTGTGCTCTATTTGTGTGTATAGCACTGTCACAAATTACGCTTCGTCTGGTTATAAGTGCAACCACGAACAGCACATGTTCCAGAGAAAACAAACCACACATAAGCAAAACACATGTCCATTCCATGTCAGTCAACACTGCAACTACTTCCTGCAGAAGTTCTACCCATAACCTTTTTTTCTTATAGCAGCACCCCCAGAAAACGGGTGGATATTAATGCTAACATTAGTGGTGTGCCCTTATGTGAGTACTTCCTGTCATTGTTTCAGGTCAACTGCCATGAATCTTGTACGATTTATTTTCTTAAATATCGATATTGCGTTTTTGAGAATTTATTCAGTATCGGCAAACTAAATATTTTCTAACCACAGTGTTTTTTTCTTTTTAATAACAGAGAGCTTTATGTAGTATAAAGTATTTTAGCAGAATTATAGGAAATGAGAGAGTGAAGAAGACCATAACAAAAAAAAACCAACACAAACTGATTACGGGGTTTAAGTTCACTTGTATAAGTGCAAAACCATTTTAAATACAGATTCTAACTCGACCTCTGAAAAGCAATTCACAATTCGCTCAAATCTGGCCCGTGTGACATCAATCTATCTGGAGATAAAAAGGTGCACTTTTCAGAGCCGGAATAATGAAATGGAAAAGAAAAATAAGGTAAAACTGACCTAACGAAACGAAAGGCAGACAATCGAAATGAAAGAGTCGACTGGTGCAGAGATATAAAGGCCATAAATCAGATGTTATTTAACACCCTAGTGAGCATCAATAAGCACTTCAACCTCCACAAATGAAGATGGAACTGACTGTCTGTACAGAAGAGACTTGGGTTAGGGGTCTGCAAGAAGCCAGCATATTAGTTTTATGAACTTAAATTAAAATAGTGAGCAAACTTCAATATTCCTGCACTGAAAATCAATAATACTAGACACGAGAACACACGAGAACACACGAACACACACAAACCCCTTTATGTCTTTATCTCCTGGCTATTATAAGCCTCTTAAGACCAGAGAATAGGACACAACATCCTGCTACTACACCCGGTTTCTTACATCAACTTTATTGATATATTAAAAAAAAAATGTAATAGAATAGAATGCAAAAGCAATGATGTCATAATAAATTAAATTCAATCAAAACTTTCAACATTGTCTCAAAGCAGCATTATAACTGCAGCATTATAGCGGTTATAAAGAATGTATATGTTTGTTCCTTATTATTGTGTGAGGAGTGAGTCAGAGGCGACTGTGGGAAGAAAAAAATATCTGAGATGGCATGAGGAAGAAACCTTGAGAGGAACCAAACTTAAAAGGGATCCGGTCCCCATCTGGGTGGCACTCAGATGTAATATAATTGCATGAGAGAGAATCTTCTATTTTACAGTATAAATCTATACATTTGTGTATTATGAATAATTATCCAAATCGAATTACTCTTAATTTTGTAGTAAATAAAAGACTTTGTTCTTCATCTTAAACAAACTGGTCATGATTTACATTGGGCAAATTTCCATCCTTACAGTAGAGAGTTAATGAAATATCTATCAGACATAAAACTTCTAATCTGTTTGCAGAGGGTAGACAGGTGAGAAGGAGATGCCAGAGGATTCATGGGACTTAATGGCACCTCAGGACATTTTATTCAGTCTAATAGTGGGGACTTTGAACAGGATGTTTGAGGAGGTGTCGGCTCAGGGGTTAAGGCTACGGGTTACTGAATCAGAAGGTCGGGGGTTCAAGCCCCAGTATCGCCAAGCTGCCACTCTTGGGGCCCTTGAGCAAGGCCCTATACCCCCTGTACTCCAGGGGTGCAATAACATGGCTGACCCTGTGCTCTGAACCCAGTTTCCTACATCGTTGGGATATGCTAAGAAATAACAACTTCTCTGTGGATCAAGTATTCTAAATATATTTTAAAAAATAAATCAAATTTGCCAAAGGTAATGAATCATCTGCTGCACATGTCAGGAGCAGTAATGCAGCTAGAAATTACACTCAGAAGGTCTCAGCTCTACATGTATAAATATATTAAAAGCTCTTGCATTTGCTTTCAGCTACAACAATTTTGTACAGAGTTTCCATTCAAGCCAGATGCTTGAATCTCGGGCAAGCGACCACATTGGTGCAACATGAGATGATAAATGATCCAGACCTGGACAAGTTTAAAACTCCATACAGAGCCCATTACTTAAGATTCCATTAAGCTGATCACATATAATAACATCATGCACTGTAAGAACTCATTTGTCACAGGAATAGGACAGCGAGAGAAAAGGCAGTGACATTGAGCCCCATAAAGATGATAATTCGCTCGCTGTCATCTTAAAAACCTTTTAAGTATTTTAATGATATTGCCACATTTGTTCTTGAGAGAGAAATGATGTTCACAGTAGTTTTTGCCCATTCTTCTGAGTCCTCAAGCAGGAGACACCTTGGAGATGTTCCATACCCAAAAATTTAGCAGATTTAAGGTGCACTTACTGTGTACGTGATCACTGCCAGCATACCAATCAAAGTCAGGGAGCTGATGGAGAAAGACAGTGCCACCACACCATCTGTTTGGGAGATAGATAGTGAGAGAGAGAGAAAGAAAGAGAAATACATTAACGAACATGTAGGCTTTATTAGGTTCAACTCCCAATCGTGTTCCAGTTGTTCAGAGTCTTGAGTCTTCAAACACATGTATTCACAGATTACTGAGAGAACATGTCTGAGAGGCATCTAGAATATCATACAGTGAGGAAAATAAGTATTTGAACACCCTGCTATTTTGCAAGTTCTCCCACTTAGAAATTATGAAGGGGTCTGAAATTGTCATCGTAGGTGCATGTCCACTGTGAAAGACAAAAAAAAAAAATCCAGAAATCACAATACATGATTTTTAAACTATTTATTTGTAGGATACAGCTGCAAATAAGTATTTGAACACCTGTCTATAAGCTAGAATTCTGACCCTCAAAGACCTGTTAGTCTGCCTTTAAAATGTCCACCTCCACTACATTTATTATCCTAAATTAGATGCACCTGTTTGAGGTCGTTAGCTACATAAAGACACCTGTCCACCCCATACAATCAGTAAGAATCCAACTACTAACATGGCCAAGACCAAAGAGCTGTCCAAAGACACTAGAGACAAAATTGTACACCTCCACAAGGCTGGAAAGGGCTACGGGGAAATTGCCAAGCAGCTTGGTGAAAAAAGGTCTAAAAGCAATCATTAGAAAATAGAAGAAGCTAAACATGACTGTCAATCTCCATCGGACTGGGGCTCCATGCAAGATCTCACCTCGTGGGGTCTCAGTGATCCTAAGGAAGGTGAGAAATCAGCCCAGAACTACACGGGAGGAGCTGGTCAATGACCTGAAAAGAGCTGGGACCACCGTTTCCAAGGTTACTGTTGGTAATACACCAAGACGTCATGGTTTGAAATCATGCATGGCACGGAAGGTTCCCCTGCTTAAACCAGCACATGTCCAGGCACGTCTTAAGTTTGCCAATGACCATTTGGATGATCCAGAGGAGTCATGGGAGAAAGTCATGTGGTCAGATGAGACCAAAATAGAACTTTTGGGTCATAATTCCACTAAACGTGTTTGGAGGAAGAAGAATGATGAGTACCATCCAAGAACACCATCCCTACTGTGAAGCATGGGGTGGTAGCATCATGCTTTGGGGGTGTTTTTCTGCACATGGGACAGGGCGACTGCACTGTATTAAGGAGAGGATGTATTGCGAGATTTTGGGGAACAACCTCCTTCCCTCAGTTAGAGCATTGAAGATGGGTCGAGGCTGGGTCTTCCAACATGACAATGACCCGAAGCACACAGCCAGGATAACCAAGGAGTGGCTCTGTAAGAAGCATATCAAGGTTCTGGCGTGGCCTAGCCAGTCTCCAGACCTAAACCCAATAGAGAATCTTTGGAGGGAGCTCAAACTCCGTGTTTCTCAGCGACAGGCCAGAAACCTGACTGATCTAGAGAAGATCTGTGTGGAGGTGGGCCAAAATCCCTCCTGCAGTGTGTGCAAACCTGGTGAAAAACTACAGGAAACGTTTGACCTCTGTAATTGCAAACAAAGGCTACTGTACCAAATATTAACATTGACTTTCTCAGGTGTTCAAATACTTATTTGCAGCTGTATCATACATATAAATAATTTAAAAAAATCATACATTGTGATTTCTGGATTTTTTTTTTTAGATTATGTCTCTCACAGTGGACATGCACCTACGATGACAATTTCAGACCCCTCCATGATTTCTAAGTGGGAGAACTTGCAAAATAGCAGGGTGTTTAAATACTTATTTTCCTCACTGTATACCATAAGCAGGATGTAGAGCAATAACAAGAAGTGATGAGCACCAAACTAATTGGAAACATCTGTTGATGTCTTTGCAGTCACGATAAGATGTTTATAATTCAATAACAGGTAGAATCATTTATTTTGAATAGGTTGAGGCATTCATCATCAAACGCTGTCTCCATAGCAACCGCATACAAAAGAAAAATTCAGAACCATCAGAGCGATCATCAATTTTCTTACAGCCTATGATTAACATTTACATGAAATCATCCTAGCTTGGTGTTTTCTTATTTTCTCCAGTAAAGAACTTGTGCCGCATATAAATTTGGCTTAAAGGGCAAAACAATACATAATACAGTGTCAAATCTATAGAACCCCCCCCGCCCCAAAAGTACATTTAAACAAGTAAATCTACATTCAAAATTTACACATTTTGTAAAAAAGCCACTTTTACAATTTACCCATTTTCTATTTTACAGCACCAAAATGTATTTACAAAAAGCTATCTCAAACTGGTTCCAGTATCAGTGACCCAACAACCAGCAGTTAATCTAATAAAGAACCAATGGATAGTGTTTACAACAGAATTATGCCGCTTTCAGATCTGCGTGTGTGAACGAGCGTGCTGAAAACTGATCTGCTTCCTCATAAACATTACAGTTTCAAAGCTTTGGAAAAGAAAAAAACAGAGCCAAGAGCCGTTCATGCCAAGACGAGTTCATATACATTCTGCTCCTGCTGTAGATTTTGGACATTATATTGTCTGTCAGTGAAGGAGGTTCCCCAGGGTTGAAATCTGTAAGCTCCTCAGCACAGTACTTGGGTAATATAAACATTTGATCATTTCTTTAAGGCTTTCGTGCTGCCACCAACCCAACCATCGTTTACTCTAAGTATATTAAATACACACAGCCGCTCTGCAGTCGAGGTATACTAGAAGGTGTACACGTACATCACATCACACATACAAAGGATATAAAAGGTCCTACACCTAATAAAAAGGCAGGTTTTTGTGATAAATTGTCAGATACTACCCATTAAAAAAAAAGTTGTGTAAACCCTTCAGTAACAGGGATGTTTCTTTGTTCAGCATTAACCAGCCATATTCAATCTCATGTTCAAAACTCATACATCTGCCCTTAAAAATAACAATTCTGATTAACCAAAAATAGCATCTGTAAGATTTTCATCTTTTTTTTCTGATCTCTGAAACCATTGTCGAGGACAAAGCTTAACAAAGGCTGCATGGTATCTCACTTGTTGAAATGTTCCAGATAGGAGATGGGCATACCAGAATTTCCACAACATTAACAGCAGTTAAGGCCATCAACAAATAGAGAAAATGCAGCACCACAGTGGCATTACCTAAAACAGGACAAACTTCGAAAATATAAAAAATATAAAGCACAAGACAAAAACATACCAAGGTGACTTTTAAGAGATCAAGTGAAATATACAGGGAGTGCAGAATTATTAGGCAAGTTGTATTTTTGAGGATTAATTTTATTTGAGGATTTAATTTGAACAACAACCATGTTCTCAATGAACACAAAAAACTCATTAATATCAAAGCTGAATATTTTTGGAAGTAGTTTTTAGTTTTAGCTATTTTAGGGGGATATCTGTGTGTGCAGGTGACTATTACTGTGCATAATTATTAGGCAACTTAACAAAAAACAAATTCATACCCATTTCAATTATTTATTTTTACCAGTGAAACCAATATAACATCTCAACATTCACAAATATACATTTCTGACATTCAAAACCAAACAAAACAAATCAGTGACCAATATAGCCACCTTTCTTTGCAAGGACACTCAAAAGCCTGCCATCCATGGATTCTGTCAGTGTTTTGATCTGTTCACCATCAACATTGCGTGCAGCAGCAACCACAGCCTCCCAGACACTGTTCAGAGGTGTACTGTTTTCCTCCTTGTAAATCGCACATTTGATGATGGACCACAGGTTCTCAATGGGGTTCAGATCAGGTGAACAAGGAGGCCATATCATTAGATTTTCTTCTTTATACCCTTTCTTGCCAGCCACGCTGTGGAGTACTTGGACGTGTGTGATGGAGCATTGTCCTGCATGAAAATCATGTTTTTCTTGAAGGATGCAGACTTCTTCCTGTACCACTGCTTGAAGAAGGTGTCTTCCAGAAACTGGCAGTAGGACTGGGAGTTCAGCTTGACTCCATCCTCAACCCGAAAAGGCCCCACAAGCTCATCTTTGATGATACCAGCCCAAACCAGTACTCCACCTCCACCTTGCTGGCGCCTGAGTCGGACTGGAGCTCTCTGCCCTTTACCAATCCAGCCACGGGCCCATCCATCTGGCCCATCAAGACTCACTCTCATTTCATCAGTCCATAAAACCTTAGAAAATCAGTCTTGAGATATTTCTTGGCCCAGTCTTGACGTTTCAGCTTGTGTGTCTTGTTCAGTGGTGGTCGACTTTCTGCCTTTCTTACCTTGGCCATGTCTCTGAGTATTGCACACCTTGTGCTTTTGGGCACCCAGTGATGTTGCAGCTCTGAAATATGGCCAAACTGGTGGCAAGTGGCATCTTGGCAGCTGCACGCTTGACTTTTCTCAGTTCACGGGCAGTTATTTTGCGCCTTGGTTTTTCCACACGCTTCTTGCGACCCTGTTGACTATTTTGAATGAAACGCTTGATTGTTCGATGATCACGCTTCAGAAGCTTGGCTATTTTAAGACTGCTGCATCCCTCTGCAATATATCTCACTATTTTTGACTTTTCTGAGCCTGTCAAGTCCTTCTTTTGACCCATTTTGCCAAAGGAAAGGAAGTTGCCTAATAATTATGCACACCTGATATAGGGTGTTGATGTCATTAGACCACACCCCTTCTCATTACAGAGATGCACATCACCTAATATGCTTAATTGGTAGTAGGCTTTCCAGCCTATACAGCTTGGAGTAAGACAACATGCATAACGAGGATGATGTGGTCAAAATACTCATTTGCCTAATAATTCTGCACTCCCTGTAGAAGGAATTGCAAGAATATTCAGCAAGTACTGATTAATCTCTGCTTGTGACAACCATCTTTGGTATTTTTCACATGCTGTTATTCAAGTATAGTGTATATTCACCATCAGAAAACTACATCTATTCCAAAAAAGTTGAGACACTGTGCAAAATTTAAATAAAACAGAATGCAGTAATTTGCAAATCTCATAAATTCATTTTCTATTCAGAATTTTAAAAAATTATCCAAACTGAGAATATATACAATTTTAAGGGGAAAAAATAATGTTAATTGGAATCTGATGGCTGCAACAGGTTTAAAAAATGTTGTCCATGTTTTCCACAGTGTAGCATCACGTCTTCTGTCCGTATACATCATGGAACTGAGGAGACCAGTTGCTGAAGTTTTGTGAGAGGAATGTTGTCCCATATGTGTCTGATATAGGACTGTAGCTGCTTAGCAGTTCTGGGTGTCTTTTGTTGTATTTTACGTTTCATGATGCACCAAATGTTTTCAAATGTTAAAAGGTCTAGACTGCAGGCAATTAAAAAGACATTTCTTTCTTAAAATAGTACATTTCCTCAGTTTAAACATTCGAAATGTTTTCGTTCTTTTGTACTTCTTTTACACAGTGTCACAACTTTTTTTGGAATAGGGGTTGTATTATAAATGCAACCCAGGTGTGTTCAAACACTTCAAATAACAAGGGAACAGTAAAAAGGCAACCTGCTTGTAAAAAAGAATAATCAAAATGTACATTTATGAAGTTTCTACAGTTTTTTGCACTTTACTGCAGGATCACATAAAATGTAATTTTCTTTGCGATTAATGCTGATGACAAGCATTTTGACCCATTACACAGCTGGCAATATTGTTATACCTTCTCCTCCTCTCAGAAATGCATTCTTGATTCTCGATTAAATCTTTTGTTGCAAATTAAAATAGAGAGCCACGAGTAGGAAAAAGTCACATCACACAAGCCTACTGAGACACAGATAAAGCAGCTCAAGGCAACTGCCGTCCCTGGGGCCCGTCTGTGCCAAGGTTCCAGATGCCAGTTGGAAATGTTTATTAGTAAGCCCTTAACTGAACCACTTCGCCTCATGTGTATAAGCATCAACAGGTCGGTCTCAGTTAAAGGAATTCCAGAAGCCTGTAAATAGCAACAGGACGTGTACAAGAACTTTCTTTAATTAATATATTATGGGAAAAAGAATTGTGCTGTACATGACAGACTGTGCATAAAAATTAATGATTGTAGATCGAAATAAAGAGAATTGGTGTTGCTGGCATCTTGTGGATGGGTCTCAAGAGAAAGCAAGATACAGACAGTATGAGTGTATTTTATATATATATATATATATTTATTAGTGCTGTTAATCGATTAAAATAATCAATCGCGATTAATTGCATCACTGTCATGAGTTAACTTGTGATTAATGGCAACTTAACTATACACGCACTTAGATATATCCATACAGAGTGACAACAACTGGTGACGGTGACAAAACAAATCCATATACAGTATAAAAGAGTGTGATAATGAGAAGAAAACAGCCGTACAGTGTATTGACACAGCAAACAGACCAGAGGTTTAGTGTTCTTTTGCAGGTGCTATAATAAAGGACATATTAAGGCTGTGCATTTATGACAAATGTTAGTATTTCCCAAATACTGATTGTCTTAAAAGGATTGTTCAGACACTCATCTGCACTTATATAACTAAAAGTCATTTGCAGCAGGACAAAATACAGCTGGATAAAGGCAGCCGTATTCCCTGAGAGGACTGCTAACACTAACATCAACAGCTGGCACAGCTTTCTCCGCTCACTGACAGAGGGTCCAGGCAACATAAAGGGACTTGCTGACATTGATTAAGCTTAAATGTCACAGCTGCCAAACCGATGTGTCACCTCTGCCATTCCTTTTATCGATGTAGCACTTGTTTTTTTTCACTCAGACCCCAACAAGAAAAACTCATGTGAGTAGAGCTGCTGTAGGTTCACCAGATCGTGCAACTAAGATCCCTGGATTCTCTAAGCATAGTGCATGAGACTAAACAATCATTTCTTATGTATATAAAAATCACTCTTCACTCTTAACGTCATTTATATAGATAAAATGGTGCTTACTGCTGCTGCCCAACTCCTTGAACAGGTACTGTAGTTTGTCCCATTGGGTAGAATTCTGACTGGGTGGAGGCAACAGTGGTGCAAAGGCCCTGTGATGACAAGATCAACAACAATTCAGTCAGTCATCAGTAACTCTGGCATTTAAATTGCAACTAACCAATACACACCTTAATAAAGTATTTGGTAATAGATAAAGTTCATTATCATGTTAAATTATTAATTAAATTTTAGAGTAGTCAATGTGCAGCTTTTATTTCAGTACAGATTTACTGTCCTCAATAACTCAACATACAGCCATTATTATCTAAATAACTGGCAACAAAAGTGAGTACACCCTCAGTGATAACAGCTGTACGTCATGTAAAAATGCAAAGCCACATGTCCTCTTCATCATGTTCATGTTTTTGTCCAAACAAATTTGTGTATCTTGTATTAGAGCAGTTAAAATTTGGTGCTTTGAGTTCAATTCTCTCATACTGACCACTAGATTTTCAACATGGTACCTCATGGCAAAGACTCTCTGAGGATCTGAGAAATAGAATTGTTGCTCTCTACAAAAATGCAGAGGCTGTAAGAAGATTGGTAACACCCTGAATCTGTTACAGTACCGTGGTCAGGGTAAAAAAAGAGTTTTTTTTCAAGATGGAATCCACTCAGAACAGAAGTTCTCGTGCTGCACGTCAGGTGCAGAAGCTGCTTCAAAAAACAGATGCATGAGTGCTGCAGCAGTGCTTTAGAGGATGCAGAAGCTGACGTACGCCACACACTGCAACAAGTTGGTTTGCATGACCGTCGTCCCAGAAGGAAGAATCTTCTGAATCTGGTTCACAGTAAAGCAGCCAGCAAACAGCTGAAGACGACCTGCCCAAGAGCATGAATTACTGGAACCATGTCCTGTGGTCTGATGAGACTAAGATAAACGTGTTTGGCTCAGATGGTGTCCAGCATGTGTGGAGATGCCCTAGTGAGGAGTTTGCTGTTTGTTTTGACACGTGAGACTACACGCTATACATCGTTCATGTTAGTTAATAGTGCATTACTTAAGTTAACAGAAAAAATAAAAATTTTAAAAGGTATTAGTCAATGTTGACATGAACAAACAAACTACTTTTAAAGCATTTACTAACCTCAGTTAAAGTTACAAAAGGAATCTTACTGTAAACTGTCACCATTTCACATAAATCTGAGCAGTCATGCTTAACATGGACGTCTTTAAATGCCAGAGCATTGAAATTACATTTATTTATTTTGTAATAAAGTTCATTACTATTTTACATAAAGTGTTACGTACAATTTTTTTTAAACCCAGTATTCATTTTAAAAACTATAGTTGAATAATCGGTTATTGGCAAGTACGATTCCAACCTACAGTAGCTATCGATAAAATCTACTATCGTTAGAACTCTACTGTTTACAATATTCAAATGTGACACTTTTATGCTTTGTTAGGTTCAATGGACTTTAAAAGTCTCCAAGGCCGTGTTAAATTGAAAGCCGAAGATACATTATCTCCTTATGTCCATCTTTAATATGATACAGCAAACCAAAATAACAAGTAAGCAACAAATAGAACAGTTTTAGGGGAAAATTAAATGTTTCAATAAACTGGTTGCATGTGTGTGCCCGCTTCAATCCATTCCATGTTTTCAAAATTGATTCAGATTTGGGCTTTGACTGTGCCATTCCAAAACCTATTCATCTTCTCAAGCCACTGTCTGAAAATCATGCTGGAAGGTGATCACGTTTTTTTCTCAACCGACTAACAGACGCTTCCAATTTTTGTGCCTAAACAGACATTTGGTCCTATCTATTATTCTCTCCACATCTTGCTTAGAGCCCTGGCACAATTTGAAGCAAAGCAGCCTAATAACATGATGCTGCCTCCATGATGCTTCGCTTTGGGTGACACCGGTGTGATAAACTGTACCAAATTTAAATTATTCCCAAATTTTAAGATACATTGGAATTTTTTCCATGAGAAATTTAATTATCTAACCAACCCCCTAATCCCCCTTTCTAAGACCGTCAAAGAAAAGTGTTCATATCCTCTGTAAGTTATCCTGTTTTGAAAACGGTGATGGATTTTCTCTGCTTGTTGAAGATTCTTTCAAGCATTTATTATGTTTCATGATACATCCAATGTTTAGATTTTTTCTGCTGCACCCTCTCCTAAATAAATACCTATCCAAAATGAGATCCCATATGTGATTTGCAAGCTCTTCTGTATTCAACTCAGCTAAAATATCAAAGTACTCCTAAAGAAACTGCTGATCTTTACTGTGAGGTTAGTCAGAATTAGAGCTCAACCGATTTTACCAATGCCAATAGCGAAGTTGGACCGTACTGGCCGATAACAGATTAATCAACAAATTTATCAAATAAAAAAATAAATAAATACCACTCAATGAAAAATAGGACTGAAATAGTATTACAAAAATAAAAAATTAAGACAGAACTTTCTTCATGAAAATGTGCCAAATAAAATAAAAAAAAATATAATAATTATATTAATAAATATTTAGGAAAATTAAAGACATACTTTTTGATTCAGTTTGAAAGCAACACTTCAGATAAACAAGAACAGTTACATTTAAAATAAATAAAAAAAGACACTTGATGAACAGCATGTGGTGTCAGTGATTCGCCTCAAGAGGCCACTCTGATACTGCATAGCGCAACCCGGAAAAACCATCGGTATGAATTTTTGCCAATAGCCGAAAGCCAATTAACTTATCTGTACCTATTGATTGGCAGAACCAATGAATCGTTCGACATCTAGTCAGAACTGCTTCATTGATGACCGGTTTATGATTCTGTATAGTGTGTAGCTTTCATTTTATACTTAATGTACATCAATAAAGCAAAGCGTCCTACTGCTAAAAGCTGTTAAGCTGGTGGACCTTGTGAGACATGAACTTACCCAATCAAGAGAAGCGCAGCACAGATTATGACAAATGCAACAGTGTACTTCAATGCATTTTTTGCTTGCTGTAATGACAAAAAAATAAATTTTCTTTTAATAAAAAACCAGGCTGAAAATTATTACAAACATTTCTCAATTTAACTGAACATGAACATATTTTTAGAACCTTAGCTAAGTGAGCGCTAGCACCTCCTTGCCAGGGTTAAACTGGCTACAGAGTAAAGTTAAACAATGGTTAGGTGAACACAAGCGAGTTTACACAAAATGTTGTGAAAAGCAATTTTAAAACAAATTGTGTGAGCGACAGTTCTTTTGCACTATGCTGATAACAGAGATACGTCTGAGCTGGCAGTGTCTACAGTATCCCAAATAATCACTAGTTTACAACCATCGTGAGCAGAATATCAGCATGTGCAAAACTTTCAACCTGATATTAACTACTAGATTTTGGACTAGGTTTAACTAAATTTTCATTCAGCCACAAGGGTTTTAGTAAAGTCAGGTAGTGATATAGGTGTGGTGAGGAGGCCCTGGGTTCAGTTCGGTCAGTGTTTACATTCATTCCAAAGGTGTTCAATACAGTTGAGGTCAGAACTCAAAAGTAGAAATATTAGATGGAGGATATAGTGCAGTCTGCCTTGACTCTGGTTAAAATTTGCTTAAATGTAAGGTAACTTTAAAAAATGCACAGGTAATGGTGTGTAAAAATACTTTAAAAGTTCAAACTGCTGTGTTATAACTAGATCCATTATTGGCAAACCTTCTTCTACTTCTTCTTCTTTCGGATTCTCCCATTAGGGGTCGCCACAGCGGATCAGCCGTCTCCATACCCCCCTGTTCTCTACATCTGCCTTTTTCACACCAACTACCTGCATGTCTTCCCTCACCACATCCATAAACCTCCTCCTTGGCCTTCCTCTTTTTCTGCTTCCTGGTGGCTTCATCCTCAGCATTCTCCTACTGATATACCCCATGTACCTTCTGATCAGTAACCCAACACCTTAACCACTGAGCTACTACTCCACCCCATTTTTGGCAAACCTGCCACAAAAAATTTGAAATAAAATAAAAATAAATACATTAAAAAAGGCTTTGTCCATACTTACATCATTCCATTAAGCCACTTAATGTTTATTTGATAGACCCAGTGAGACCAGTTCAGAATTAAATCATACATTACAAACTCATGGTGACAAAGCACAAGATATGCAGAACTGAAGCCTGACCAATAATAAATCCCTTTTCTAGAAGAATTAAAGTTTTGCTGTCTGGCACTGAACATTACGCAATGTTCATACATTTTAAAGGATCTTTACTCGATACTCAGTTCTACGTGTGGGTTCTGAGCACTAGCTTTAGAAAAACTGCATAAACGAGAACAGTATATACATGCCAATTAACACTGTTTATTTTCGATTCTCATTTTTCATAAAGGAGAAAATAAAACGTTCTGGTTTTCGGTTCTGTCATTTGCTAGTGTTCTGAGAAAGGATTTTTCTTTAATAAAATAATACAGTAAAAAAAAAAAACTTTTCTTTTGTTTAATATCGTAATCTTACCGAGCACTTGTTGGTGTCGTCATCATTTTTCTCCTCGTAGTAGAAGTAAACAAAGGGAATCCAGAAGAAGACACAGAAGAGGATGATGGAGTACAGAGCTGTAAAAAAATAAATCCAAATTCCAAGTCACTCATCCATAGTCAGAAACAAAATAGGCACAAAATCCGAACACCAGCAGTCATTAGCCTGGAAGGTTCACAAAGACTGCAGTATTTATACAGATGTGCATATGTAAGGTGTTAAACTCAATCATTTGCTACATGACAATGCTGTATTTATTTGCACCATAAAAAAAATAGAAAGCAGAATTTTAACACTATTACATTACAGAAAAAGGACACGAAGGATCAAAAGTGCTGATTGTGAATCTTGACTTTGACATGAGATTCCCTGCAGAAGTAGAAACATTCTCTACTAACGTGATATATTTTATCAAATCATATTTCCAAAGGATTCATTCACATACAAAACCTTTATCCGATCTAACATTCCGGTGAGAGAATGTCTGCTTTATGCTCATCCAATCAGAGTGAAAACGAGTTGTTCTGGGAGAAAAGCATTCCTGATGATGGATGTATGCATTAAATCGATCAAAAATCATGTGCCCTGTTGCACAGTCCTGTGATCAACCACTGATTAAAGCCAAAACAGGTATTACATCCTAATCTGCAGTAATCAACATGCAGTTCTGCTTCATTCTGCAGCATTCTGGGCAATTATTCTGTATATAAAAGTATTATTATTCAATCAATCTCTTCAATTATCCTGTATATAATTAATTGTATATCCCAGATTATCCTCATATCTATACATCAACTGTATATTCACCGTGTATAACGTTTGTACATCTTGTTTACCCGCTCCCACACGTTTTTCCACTGCACAGAGCCTTTATACTTATTTGTTGTACTTTCTCAATAGCTCATGCACAGTTTCAGAGCCTTTATATTTATTTTCTGTACATTTCCATCCATCCATCAGTTAAAAGCATTAACCACTGAACTAATCAAATTTCACTTTCAATATGTAAAAAAAAAAAGCTTAAAAAAAATCTAGGTTATGAATTACTACTGTTTTGTCATTATTTCTGTAAAAGCTCCACATGAATCTTTTTACTGTATGAAATTAACTTACAGGAAAAGTGGATCCTCTAATGGGCTGGTATATTGAATTACAGCAGTTATTTTAATCAAATAAATCTTATGTGCAGATGCAGGAAAAAAAATTTAAGTCAATGAATAGTTCAATAAAAAGGAAAGATGTGAATTACCAAGAGAAGCCCGGCTACACAAATAAATTCAGAAGCATAATTTGAAAATCAAAACCAAATGAAATAAAGGAACTTGTATTCTACATGCTATTTCATTTGTTGCTCAAAGTGTTATTTTAATATCCAGTAGGTGCGGCCCACCTTAATTTCCATTCAATTGTCATCCATTGACTAAATACCAGCAGCTACTTTTTTTTTTTTTTTTTTTACAAACACCTGAGCTTTTAGCAGCTATCCAGTAAAACGCAACACGGTAACTCAGTGATTTAGACTCTTTGTTAGTGATGGGAAGGTTGGGGGTTCCAGCCCCACAATCACCAAGCTGCCACTCTTGGGCCCTTGGGCATGGCCCTTAACCCTCTGTGCACCATTGCCTTTTATACCATTAGCTGCCAGGCAAGAGCTTCAGTTCTAATGATTAAAGATCAGAATGAGAAAAAAAGAAAGTGACCTCTGTGAGTATGACAGCAGCATGGTTGTTGGTGCCAAATGGGTTATATTTACTATAATCTTCACACACAAAACATCTATAGAAATTTACACAAATGAAAAATGATGGCTGTTTAGGGGTATAAAAAATTAAAACCAGATGTCTGGACAGAAAGCGCACCCTTATATAAGCTGAATTTGACAAAGATTTTTATTTTGAACATAAATGATAATAATAATAAATGTCTACACTGAAACTAATGAACTTTACACAGGCTTTAACGAAAGACAGTGTCTGTTACACGGTGTAATGGGTGAAATATGTTGTGGCTTCTTTAAGAGCAGAGCGGCATTTTGGGAATAGGCTGCCCCCAAATTTTTCCGCTATTACTGCATGTGTGCAAGACCGAGGAATATGTCCTTATTATTTTCTGATGCTCATTTCTAAGTTTCTTTGACTAAACCGAAACGCTGTTGCCAAGAAAAATAAAAAAGTACGAGTTTTGGAAACCTGTCTGTGCTTATATGATTTCTGTTGTAACTGGAGTTAGCGAGCTCTCCCTTCACCCAGACTCAACGCGCTACAACGGCTTGTATCTAAACAGTAGCCGACCAAGAAAGTCATTGTTCACTGTCTTCCTCCTTCCTTTCACAACTATTTCTCTCGAGAGTTTATCTTTTGGCATCGTCATGCGTTTAAAATTCACCATTGGTGAAGCTTTTCTTAGGAAAAATCCATATATTAGCCACTTCGTTGTTTAAGCCGCGGGGTTCCAAGCGTGGGAAAAAAAGTAGCGGCTTATAGTCCAGAAAATACGGTAGTTCAAGCTGACAGCAAGACTAAATTAACTTCTTTATTTTACCCAATTCATTTTGAATCTTGGTGCATGGAACTTGAAAGCTTGAGGTCAAGCGTTTAGAGTTTTGGCTCTCTGGCTTAAAAAAAGGAAGAAAAACAAGAAGTAGAAGAAGAAAAGGAAGCAGAAGAATAACTGAAGCTGCAAGAAGAAGTATTTTTAGAAACCAAGCACCCAAACTTAACAAGCTGCTCATTCACAAATGTGCTACAATTGTTTCACAGTCAGTCACATGAAAGCAGAGCTACAGGATTAGGCAAAGACATTCGAAAGTGGAGTTTCTCTCATGTTGTGTACATCTTGACCCCAGACAGTGGTGAAAAGGTCAGAACTGACAATCAGGCAGTCTGGAGACACACAAATATAAAAAAAATTATTTGTATGATTATATTTACATTCAAATTACATTTGTTAATATCATGATATTTCTTTTATTCAGCTCTTTGAATTAAAGCCGAAAGGTTTGCAATTATTCGATTGTTTCATTTTAATGCGATTTTGGTGACACACAGAGCCAACAATCTGGAAATTGTTTCACTGTCCAAAAATAGACAGACTTCAGTGTTTGTAGGTTTTATACAGAAGAAGAACTGAAATCTGACCTACTCTTTAGTTAAATGTACAAACCCTAAAGGAGCTCAGAAAAGAGCTCGACACATTCGTGAACTTTCAGATGACCTGGTTAAAAAGTGATTTTTATGTTATATTTCAAAATATTTTACCGACTATTTTGAATGAATCCTTAACATAGGTGGACAAATTTTAAACACTGGGTTTAGCTATCAGATAGACCATGATTGATTTCCATTACAAACCTGCCCAACTTGAACTCACCAGAAATCCTAAAAAACATCTGTACTGGGGCTATAGACAGCATTCTAAATCATCTCAGTTTGGTACAGCAGTCGCTCCGAACAGGACTGTAAAGTCCTTCAGAGCGCATCTCAGGGTCCCCTCAACCCTCTCTGCAGGATATATAACATCAGTGGATGCAGAAACAGAGATGTTAAGATCATCGTCGCAGTAACTGTTTGTTCGGTCCGCCGCCATCACTGTCTGATGGCCAAATCTGAGATGAGCTCCTTCTCCCAAGCTATCAGAGTCTCTTATGCTCAGTTTTCTTTTACAATAATTCTGTATTTAACTACAGTATGTTTGAGACAAAATCAAATCTTGATCTCCGACATGAAACTATTCTTTGCTTAGCCATTTGATAAGAAATGCAGCTGCACAAAAAAAAAAAAAAAAAAGTCCTTCACTTTTAATTTGTCAGCAAGAATAATACTGGATTATAATAAGTACTTTTTGTCTGAGGGGTCAAAGATCACCAGCATCCAATATTCATTTTCATCCTTGTCCCTTGCAAAAAGAAATTTCCACAGAGTCTTCAAAAGTTTTGATGATATTATGAAATGTAATTAACCTAAATAGCTGCAAAATGTTTCTCCAACTGTATATTTTTATTAACAGGTTCATTTACCAGACGTTTGTTGCCTGGTCCTAACTTTTTGAAGACGTGTTGCAGCCATCAAATTCCAAATGATCTCATATTTTACCTCATTATTTACTTAAAATGCGACATTTCCTCAGTTTAAACATTTGATATGTTTTTTATGTTCTATTGTGAATAAAATATGAGATTTACAAATCATTCTGTTTTTATTTCCATGTTACCCAGTGTCCCAATGTTTTTGAATTGGGATTGTAATACATACAGACAGCAATCAACAGGAGTCGTAGCCAATAGTGAGATGATCCCAAAAACATGCAACTAGAACCTTCAGTATAGTTCACATGACCTTAAAATAAAGTTCAATTTCAGTTCACTGGTATAAACATACTGGGATTTTGACCTCTGGTTGCCAGCACCACCATTTCAGGTAGGCATAGAGGAAGAGAGGCAAAAATGCCTTTAAGATGACAATGCATTTATGCCTTATCAAGGTAACTGCATCCTCCCCTATCAGCAATTTAAAAAAAGGAAAGCTATAAGAACAGGCACTGAAAGCCGATGATTTATTTAGGGGGTTACAAGGTTTTTTTTTTTTACCTTGTTGCTCTAAGCTTTTATGATCTGCTGGGAAATGCAGTAGAGTTTAGACAGAAGTAAATACTACAAACTGCAAGGCTTTCAAGTGATTAGAGGTCTGATCCACAAGAATTATTGGACGCTTACTGTCGCCTTAAAAATATCTGTGCAAGCTTCCACTTATGCCAATGGCCTTTTGAAGAGAGAAAATTAAAAGAAGAAAGAAGAGAAAGAGCGAGAGAGACAGAGGTCCCACCCAGACCTAATACTAACTAATGAACTGGTGATCTAGTGATAAACACAAGATAGAATTGGGTTAAGTGCATTTTCCTGTCACTTAGACCAACTGTAAGCATCATAAGCAATGGATCAAAACAACCGGTGCCTATTCACGTAAATGAAAACTGAGCTCAAGGTTTTGTGGAGATTTACTTCAGGATATTACAGCTCATTCACAGTGATGGTTTCGATATTAGCTGTTGAGCTCAGCATTAGTTTTAAGAAATCTTACACTAAATGTATAGATACAACACACGGGCCTTTTATTATACATCTTTAAGGATCCTGCGCTCTCCAGAGATGTACCAGCTATAGTTGGATCCCACTTCATGAACATTTCAGACTTTGTACTTTGTGGTTAAACAGCCTCTTTAATATTCAATACTCTAAATAACATGCTACTTATGTGGTTTCTCCATCATTAAACATTTAAAGGTATAAAAGAGTTGGTGTCAAATCTATTATGTTTTTAGATGTTAAGCTAATTTGATATTTAGTTTCTCAGAACCTTCTGGTTCCACAACTCTAAAGGACCTTTGTCATATTCATGCACTCCAATACTCATGATATTTTTTACTCTCCAGTGTTTGTAATGCTTTAATGATTTATAATCATACTCTTGGTGTGATTATACCCAAATGACAATGGGTTCCCCCTTTAGTCTGGTTCCCCTCAAGGTTTCTTCCCTATAAGACTTTTTCATCGAGCAACACATCAATTTAAATATAAGTGAAAGTTGTTCTAGAATTCTTACATTCTGTAAAGCTGCTTTGAAAAAATGTCTATTGGGAAAAGCACAATAGAAATAAACTTAAACTGAATTGAATCTTCTAATATATTCGAGTTTATAGTCGTGTGCATTGGGGACAGTTTCATTCATTTTGAGTGCAGGTCAATAACCTCACCACAGCATTGACTAAACTAATGTGTGCACCATTATATTTCTATTTTTCCCCCACATTCCTCTACATTCATTTGTCTGATTAAAAGCACAAGTTCTATAAATATAGGTTTAATCTCCCTCAGTTTATAATGATAATACATGAGGAAGGACTTTGCAGTTACATGGAAACATTTTGGGTTTTTATCTAATTATTTTTTTTATCTGGATTTGAAGTGACATCAGGTTTCTTTTAGCAAATTTGAACATTCTGATCCTTGAGAAGTGGCCATTAAATATGTGTTAGAGACGCATGAAAACACCAGGTGAGAGTGGCTCTACATCTGTGTCTTCAATGTTGCTCCGAACAGAGCCAGAGAAGAGAAGTGACCAAGAAAATGGGGGGTTTGTGTGCCATCATTTCTTTCATCTGTAACCCAGAACATTTCTCAGCCCATAGTATATAATACACTAAATGTGCAGCCCTTAACATTTCAAAGGCACAAAACTAATAACACATTTAACAGCGTTACACATCAGCAAGTGTAGTCATATTCTGATTAGGATTATTATTTAAAAAAATCAGGACTAATAAACAAAAATGCTCAATACACTAAAAAGCAATCCTGTAATATAATAATCCCAACAGCTGTGTGCACAGCACTGAACATGAACATCAATATCTATCAGATCTCACATTTTGAATAAATCCCCATGAAAGCGTCTGAGTTACTTGGAGCTGGATGAATGTAGCATGATCTCCACCTACAGGCAGGAGAAGGAGCTATTTGCATGGATTTGCTTTAAAATGCAAATATATTCGATCACCTCAGTTACATCATCACACTTCAACCATAAGAAAAATCGAATCTTCGAACAAATTGGTGACAGCAAACTAATCAGACAACGGTAGCTAATTCACTATTCACTACCCACGAGGGGAGGTGGTAGCTCAGTGGTGAAGGCACTGCTCTCTGGATCTGAAGTTCTAAACCCAGCACCACCAAGCTGCCCTCTGCTGGTGCCCTTAAGCATGGCCCTTATTCTTTAACAGCTCACTTGTAAGTCACTCTGGAGAGCTTCTGCCAAATGCCATAAATGGAAATGAAAATGAAAACAAAAAACACATGTCAGATGATCCACAAACAACAGACTGGGCAGTGAAACACACATTTTGATCAACATTCTGTATTAAATTAAACAGACTCTCTCACCCTGCTCTCTCACCTTGTACTCAGTTCATATGAAACTTATTTTCAGAACACTTTTGAAGCAAAAAGAAAGAGGTCATCGCTGATAATGTGCTACAAATGAAAGTAATCCTGGGCATCCACACCCACTTATTACATTAGCACTAAGTATACCAATAGTGTTAATATTAATTATTATCAAATACCACTGATATAACGTGTAATATTTTTTTAGTTTAAGCATTCATTGAAGTACGATCATAAAGCATATTTCAAATTGCATATAATGACATGTACAATGACCCATGTGTTATAACCAGTGGTGGAGGAAATACACAAACCATGTAGTTGAAGTAGAGATGCATTCGGTAAAAAGTGCCCCTTTAAACTTTCACAAATGTACTCGTAGTATTAAGTACTCTAAGTTATCACGACTATAATGATCCTATTGTCGTTTTTGTCACGAGACTCTTTGCATATTCAACTCAGTTTATGTGAAAAGACTTTGTGACTCTCAGCACACTGATCTATTAATGGAATGATACTAATGAGTCAAACACTTATTAATATTTATTAAAATGATCTCGAGCCCAAAACCTTCTGTTCAACTACTTTAAATAAATCATGTAAATAAGGTCACGGGTGTTGTGGTGAGTTCGAGTCAGGAGTTTCTCCAGCATTTATTCCTCTCTAAATGTTCTGCGTGCTGTTGAACTGATGCTGAACTGTATGTTGGAGATCAGTAGATACACCGAGCAACGATCACGAGTTTAAAACAGAGCAAGGGCTCGACCCTGATTAGTGACTCGCTGAGCAGTTATGTTTTTATCCTCATAAATAAAAAGAAACGACTGATTTCTCAAAATGTAGTTAAAGTTCAAGTAAAAGTCTCCAGAAATGGAAATACTTCAGTAAAGTACAGATACGTATAAAATATACTTAAGTACAGTAACAATATTACTTTGTTACTGTCCACCATGGATTTCATGTACAAATTATACTATAAATTTGTTGCAAACTATAACCTTTTTTTTTTAAACCAAGAAAAGTAGCATAAAAGGGGGAAATATTGTATTATTCATATAAAGTAGTAAATAAAAAATTTATGAAAAGTAATTCACAATTTCTGTTGAGTTTACAGTGCAGTACGATTCCCCTTAAAAAAGGAACATCAAAAGTAGAGTCAAAAGCCTCTATTTTTTTTTTTTTTACTGGCGAGGGGCCGCAGAACCTAACAGGGGGTTGCACTGTACATGATGTGTCCTGATTCAATTTCATCCAGAATAACCTTAATGACTATTGTTAAGTACATAGATATTAAACAGAGTAGATCTATATTCAGATAACCTTCAACCCATTTCCTCCATTTTCCCCACAAACACATCCTTCTTTAAATGAACAAAAATAGTCATCTTTTCCATCCAAATCTCTATGGTGACATGTATCCAGTTATCAAAAGATGATTTCTCTTTTTTTAATCTATTTACATGTGTTGCTTTCTTACTGACTGCCAAAAGCACAACCATCAGGTGTTTATTATCTGCTGATATACATCTGGACATACGCAGCCAAAATACAGCAAATCTGTTCTACAAATATTCTCAAAAGCCTCCTCGATTTCTTTCTCCTGAATATGTGCACATTCCCAGAACATATGCTAATGATTTGCTTCATCATAGCCACAGTTTTGCCAACATTTTGGCGAGTTGTTACTATATTAGGCCGTGTTTCAAACTATCTAATAAATGTAATAAAAGTATTCCTTCAAATTTAGTGAATGAAATGATTTCAATTAAAATTTCCATATAGCTGACGACTCATCAGTAAAAATTAAATGAGCGACAGATCACAGTCATCCATTTCTCTTTGATATTAGTT
The DNA here is from genome assembly GCF_014805685.1 of Silurus meridionalis. Classification (NCBI taxonomy): domain Eukaryota; kingdom Metazoa; phylum Chordata; class Actinopteri; order Siluriformes; family Siluridae; genus Silurus; species Silurus meridionalis. The sequence goes on along the minus strand of NC_060911.1, from coordinate 11,906,805 downwards.
CGGAGTAAACGATATTTAAACCTTGTCTCTGATCATCTTATTATCATCACATCTATCAAGGGAGGGATGATATATTTCACATCGAGTGATGAGTCAAATCTTGAAGTTGAGAGGTTGAAATCAGGGAAAATGGGTGTGAAAAGCAATACAATAGTGTAAGTTGTGATGACTGGGTCACTGCATCACTAAAACCTCAAGTCCTCTGCTGTATTCCTGCAATTTATTGCTTACTACCCACTAAAAGTGGTACAAGAAAGGACAACCAGTGATCCGGCAACAGTCACAGGCTCACAGATACGTGGTGAGCGATCCCACACAGAAGCTACTGAAGTGCAAATTGGTTCATGCTGGCGCTGGTAGAAAAGTGTCAGAACACACGGTGCATTACAGCTCGAGTATGGAGCTGTATAGCCGCTGAGCGGTTCTGCTGGAAAACCTTCCCAGCATCCTGGCATTCACGTGGATGTGACTTTTGTACGAACCACCTACCTAAACATTTACAAACCAAGTTACACCCCTTCATGGCAACAGCAAACTCTAATGGCGGTGGCATCATCCAGCATGAGACCCCTCCCTGCAACACTGGAAAAATTGTGTAGGAACAGTTTGAGGATCGAGCATCTGTCCAATATCCTGGACAAACACGTGCAATCCATGGAGGCACAACCTCCACCTTCAGAGGTTTTACAGTGTCCAAGCCTTGACAGGTCACAGGGGTTTTTTTTCACAGCGTAACCAGCAGCCAAATGCGCTTCAGACACGCCTCCTTAATTCACACTAGCAGGATCGCCAGGGATTTTTAACAGAAGATTGGCTCTAGTTTAGAAACAACACATCGGAAAGGTGTTAATTCTGTTACAAAGATGAAACAAAAGTGTAATTTTTCCAACAGCCATAACCTGAGAATTCCTGCCCAGACAACAGAACTGCTTCACTATATTACCCTCAGTTACATTATAATGCACAGCCGTTTTTTTGTTACATGCTGCTAATCATCAGCGTCTGAATGGATCAGAGAAACATTAGGTCATTATTAAGTTGATATTATTTTACATTGCACTTCGACAACGGTTTAAATCATCTAAGAAAAGGAAGACGAAATAAATATTTAGTCAGTAACTATTTTTGCTGCATCGGAAAATGTATTTGATCAAGACATCACTTATTGTATCGGATTTGGTTTTCTGTATTGTTTGGTGCACAGGTTGCAGCTCGGTACGTAAACCCTAGACACAGCACACCTATAATCATTTTATTTTTTAGAGTATCTGACAATACCAGGAAAAAGGTCAAATCTCCTGATTCTGGTGCCTGGTAGCGTAAATAAAATGCTCTAAATTTTTATTCTTATCAAAGTAATATGAAATATAAATGTATATTTGTGCCAAATGTCATTATTTCATCTCACTTCAGTTTGCAATTCATAAATCCATAAATCATGAAAAACCAGAGTGCAAATGTCTCAAATGACAGAATTAAATTGTGGAATTTAATTCAAAATGTAAAAAAAACATAATAATAATTTAATGGACGATTACTAAATTTCAGTTCTAATTGCATTAGTTGTGAGTGCGTGTTGGTAAAAACTACTTACTGTAATATCCATATAAGACTGTGTCTTCAATTTGCCTCCTGGTTTCATTATTTGTTGCCCAGTCCTGAAATTGATCAACCAGAAAAGAATGAGTTAAATAAGAATCAGGTGTGCACATAGCCAGGTGAAGAAGTGTCACAGTTTATTCACTAGGTGGTGCAATACAGCTCAGCTTTGTTTTTATGTCAATCACCAAGCGAACACATTCACATTTCTCTCAGGTACTTACCGGTCTGAATTTCATGGCAGAACATAAAACTAGAATTTAATATGAGCAGATTATCGACTATTCAAACCATGAGTACAGAATCTGTCTGAACAATGCATCCGGCTGGAAATTATTCTCTACTTAAAGAAAATGTTACACTCAGACGCTACTCTGTTGTCTGCCAAAGTTTCTCAAGTCATTTTAATAGTCGAGTTAAGAGTAGAGGTTGGCTGATAGTGTATCTGATAGCTAGGATGGATCGTACTTGCCGATAACTGATTAATCAACCGGTAGTTTTTAAAATGGATAAAAACAAACCAAAGAAAAACCATAACATTTATGTAAAATAGTACTGAACTTTATTACAAAAGTCAAAAATAAAAAAACTGAAACATGAAAATTAAATAAATATAAATATATTAATTAATAATTATAATTTTCATAAATTATAAATAATAAATATAATATGGCGCTCTCCGTGCAGCGTACAGTCTCGTGTATACACGGACAGCATGTGGCATCGGTGATTCGCCTCTAGAGGCCGCTCTCGCAATGACAGAGGACCTTTTCAGCTACAACAACAGAAACAAAACATTTTTAGCCTCAATGCTTTATATTTTTAATTAGTTAATTATCATTTGTTCTCCATGATCACAGTATAAAACGTCTGATAGTGAAGTGAAATTATACAACAAAAATATCCTTATGTCACTCTGGTATAAAACGCTAATCGAAGAACAGAAAATCTTAGACTCAAACTCAGAAAACGCAAAGTTACAGCTTCTCCCATTAGGGGGCGCCACAGCGGATCGTCTGTCTCCATACCCCCCTGTCCTCTACATCTGTATATCAAACCAACTACCTGCATGTCTTCCCTCACCACATCCATAAACCTCCTCCTTGGTCTTCCTCTTTTCCTCCTTCCTGGTGGCTCCATCCTCAGCATTCTCCTACCGATATACCCCATGTCCCTCCTCTGCACATGTCCAAACCATCTCAATCTCGCCTCCCTCACCTTGTCTCCAAAACGTCCTACATGCGCTGTCCCTCTAATAAACTCGTATGGTATTGTCATGTTTATGAACTGTCAGTAAAATAAATTGTTGGATTTTTGGATGTTGGTCTAAAAGATAAAGAGATCTAAAGACCTGCAATCATTATTGAGTATAACTGCTGCCATTTTCATGCTCATCATTCACATGTTCAAACAGGCCGCTTCCATCAACACTGAAATCTTTCATTACATGCAGTTATTAGTAAGAATAACTTTGATAAATGAATATTAATGAGCAGTGACCCTGATGAACACAATCCTTTGGCTGCAATTAACAGCTGAACTCTGAAATAGGTCTCTGTGGATCTGGATCTGACTGCAGTTCCTCATTCTGTCAGCTTGAACAGTTGAAAAACAGCATTTTCAGGTCTCTCTGCAGATTATCAGTCAGATTATGGTTAGGGTTTTGATGGGGCCAAGTGTAAAACAGTAATAGAGTCATCGTCCTGCTGAAAACCACACATCCTGTCGTGTGTCAAATATCTTTCTCAGGTTTCCAAACCCTTACTAATGAAAAGCATCTACAGACATGGCACCATCACCATGTTATACTTAAGAAACATTAGAATGGTGTTCTCATGGTTATGTTGAGTTTCTCCCAAATACAGCTCTTTATAGCTTAAACTGTCAAAAAAAAGCGAATCATTTCCACATTTCTCCTACATCTCCACGCTTGCATAAATCCCAGCTCTGTGGAGTGTCTGCACTATCGTTCTTCTGAGAACATCTTCTCTCCTCTGAGCTGCGGCTCTTTAAAGCTGCTTAATGTTAATCTTCCCACTTACGGGCTTCTCTGTCTAATGCCTCCTTACCCGATCAATGAACTTGAACAGACAGCCAAAACTATTACGCGATAACATTATATTTCTACACCAAACAAATAATAACTGGAATGATCTTTTCCAGGATCTTGTGGTATCCCAATCAGAGGTCAGATGTTTACTTCTACTGCTGAGGATAAAGATATTCATAAGGGTTTATTCGAGGTGGTAAAAAGTTGAGACTAATGGCGATAACTAGTGCTATTCTGGCCACGTGTGTTACCACGTCAGCAATTTCATCATGGACAGGAAGTTCAAGGAGCAAACGTGAAATTCTGAGTGAAACTGAGCGAAACTGCCACAGAGACGTCTGACACACGGTGACACTGCAACAAGTCGATTGAGGTGTTTTAAGTGGCACACAGAAGAACATGACTGAAAGACAACGAGAGGTCAGGAAGACTAAATCATTCAGCAACTCGTGCATGATGATCGTCGGAGAACAATCCATATAAGCTCACTTCCGCACCCACCCTACTCGCCAAATTTGCCTCCTGTGGACTTCCCTTCTTCTCAAACATGAAGATCCAGCTCAAAGGTCGCCGTTTTGACACCATTGCGAGAATGTGGAATGAATTGCAGGAGATTCTTGACACGCTTTAAAAAGACAACTCCAGGACACATTCCAGAAGTGGCAGGAACGCTGGGAGCGCAGTATTGCTGTGCAAGGAGACTATTTTGAAGGTGAGAGTATGCAAACCTAAATACATAAAGTACTTTCTTGTAAATGTCTTGAAACTTTTTAACGCCACCTCACTACTTATAAAACACTGCTGTAATTCCTACATCATCCCAATTCATGAACTTACAGACACAGTCTTGAATAGAATAATACAAAACTTTCAGCTTTGAGTGGCCTCAAGTAAGGATTTCATTCATGGCTCATTTTGATCAATTTGTAAAAAATTTTAATATACAGATCATACCTTGTATGTGCCATTCTGATATTTCATGAATGACACTAGAAAAATATCCACTGGGAGGAGAGCTGATGTGATGAGCGCAATAGCCAGAGCGCATATGGCCGTGATGGTGGAGATGACTTCACTCTCCTGCCGACTCTGGTAGTTTCGAATGTAGATCCAACAGAAAGCCAGAATAACCTAGTAAAATATATGTAGATATAAAAAAAATGATATCTATATAATGGTGCATGCATGCAATGCAAAATGAATCCTTATTAACAGTAATGCATTTTCTCAGTACGATACTTTTCAAGGTCTCTTGTATTGCTATTAATGAACTGTCCTGCTGACATGCTCAGATTCATTCCCACTTCCTTCAAAATACAAATATCTAAATCTGCTTTGCTCTGCAGGTGCGCTTCCCTTGTGAAATTAAACTAACCACAAAGAAAAATATTAAAACAGTCAATGACAAAATAATGTCAAAACAGAATCCTAGAAATGTCTGTAATTTCTGTTCATTGTTCCTGAGATGTTTCTACACCTTGACAGGAGTCTACCTGTGAAAACGTTTATTGATTGGACTTGATTTAGAAAGGCATACACCTCTCTATAGAAGACGCCACACTGCGTATCAGAGTAAAACTAAGCCCTGAGGTCAACCAAGTACTGAGTAAAGGGTCTGAATACTTAAGTACATATTATATTTTGTTTATTTCTTTTTTTTATTTTTATTACAGACATTTCTCTAACTCTGTTTTCAATTTCTCATCATGGCATTATTTATGTTTTATATATATATATATATATATATATATATATATATATATATATATAATGTGTGTGTGTGTGCATGTATGTGTTTACTGATGCATGTGTGTAAACATAAATAGACAAAGCACCTAAAGTTTATTTAAAACTATCACTAACATTTACTTTAAATCTCAAAAAGAATGACATTAGTAAATATCCCTCTTAGTGGTTAAGTTATTCGACTAATAACAGCGAGATTTATTTCATCACATGTCTGTTTGTTATCTGAGACCACCATCCAGTGTGTCCCTCTACAGCCCTGTACACGCGGACCATGTATCCTGCTCACATGATCAACTTATACACTAGGAACATGCTTCCTACAATATTTAAACCAAATAAAACTTCTCTTACCAACAGTACAAGAGTGAAAATAGACCATCCTAACACGGATTCGGTGAGCAGCCGCGTAGAAACCGCCATCTTCATTCCACTTCCTGCAACAGACGAGCGCCTGATCACGTGACTGATCCAAACACTCAAACCCGGAAGTAAGAAAAGTGTAAATAAGTGTAAAGTAGCGTGATGTCGGTGTGTGTGTGTGTGTGTGTGTGTGTGTGTGTGTGTGTGTGTGTGTGTGTGTGTGTGTGTGTGTGTGTGTGTGTGTGTGTGCAGGGTCACTTTTCCAAAACATAGAAAGCTGAACAATAACTCTTATTTAAAAAACAACTTCAAGTATAATTATAGTCAAGCTGCAGTATTTCTAAAGGCATTATTACTAACAGGGAATAAATTCTGTCTCTGTAACATGCTGATCTACTGATCATATTTATTACACAATACACAATTCTTCTAATTAAGTATATAATAAAGTCTTTTTATACAAATAAAGTCTTTTTTATTATTTTGTAATTATATTTTTACTGCTGTTTCATTTTGTTCTCATACAGTATGTCTACTCAGATGCTATTCATTTATTTTTACTACACATTTTACTACTCTCTCTCTCTCTCTCTCTGTCTCTCTCTGTCTCTCTCTCTCTCTAATATATAAGATATAATAATAAATGTGTGATGCATTAATTAGGATGCTTTAAAGGATAGATTTAGACTGTAGTTAATGTCATCAGTCTGCTACACTGACAAACTTTCACTTATAAAGAACATATTTATTTTTATCATCATCACATTATCTGTGTAAAGCTGCTTTTAGACAATATTCATTTTTAATTGCAGAGGCAGAGCTGCATCTTCCTGCAGACAGAACACAAAAAGAACGTCCAGTTTTATTTAATATTTTTTCTTCTTTTTTTTTGTACTAAGGCTTTTTGTCAGAAGGCACTTATTTTATCATTTGTTGTCTGTCTGAACTAAAGAAATTAAAGAGAACTATCTGTACTATACTGAATTGCATAGCATCATATTTCCATTGTGATCGCGCTGCTTCGTAATTGGGTGAATTGTATCGCATCGCATTGGTAACTGCTTTATATATGAATCTTTAATGTATCATGTTGTTGGCTTTGCATCCAGATGCGAATCACATCAGCCTCAGTTAAAAAACTCAGAATATGTTTAGTATTTTAGATTGACCAAAGAACCTTCATTCAGCGTTGATGAAGGCTTGGCACACTTTTAGCAAGAGAATTGATTCCCAGGGTTCCCAGAGTTGTTGAGTGCCAGTTGGCTGCTTTTCCTTCATTCTCTGGTCCAACTCATCCCAAACTAAATGCAGTTTTTGCTGCAGCTATAGGTCGTTCTTTACCACTCTTAAGTCAGCATTTATTCATGTCACTTGTTTAATAGCATTTAAATCTACCCTGTTAAAGTTTATATAATGCTTTATTATCATTCATATCATCTCGAATTAGTAACTGTGGTATTAACTATTAAATTAAGTTTCAAATGCCTTCTATTTATAGTGATCTAATATATACATAAGGCTAAAGGTGTGTGTACACTTGGCCATCACAGCCATGTGTACTTGTTTAACATTCCAGTCAGATTAAAAAGCCCCTTTCTGCTGTTTCCAGGAGATTTTGGAGCGTATCTCTTGGAATTTGTGTTACTTCAGCCACAAGAACATTAGTGAGACCAGGCATTGATGACAGGTGAGTAGGTTTGTGGTGGTTTGTTGGTGTTTCAGTTCATCCCAGAGATATTCATTTGGGTTGAGTTTTGGGTTCTGTGCAGGACACTCAAATTTTCCAGTCCACTTTTGGCAAACTATCTAATTATGTCCCTTGTTTGTGAAAAGGTGCATTTTGGGGTGTGTAATTCCAGTGAAGGGAAATGCTTCATCATGCAGAAAAGATCTAGACAATTGTGTGCTTCCAACTTTGGGGAAACAGCTTATAAAAGGTTATTATGAGTAGTTTTCACCATATAGTGTACTATTGCATGTACATTCACTTTGCAGCATATAAAATGTGTTAGTGGGAGGCCACATTAATGTGTTAATTAATTAGTTTGCAACATTAATAATTATAAGAAAATAGTTTACTATTTTATTTGTATGGATTAGGCTTGGATGTCATTAACAGTACAATCTGGAGAGTCTTTACACCAGAAAACAATGTGTAATTTTTGTTTTATGCTGAAATGCATTGCCTTGTTAAAAATAAGTCACCCAATCTTGCAAAGACTCATCAAAATAAATGTACGCCATACATTTTTGGGGGGGAATCCAGACAATGAATGAACTGTATGCCATAAATGTATGCCATACATTTTTCGGGGGGGAATCCAGACAACTGCAATGAATGAAATAGAGATCATGCAGAAAGATGATGTGCTTTTGTGAGAGCTCCACAATTCGGCAAAAGGTATGTGCATGCTAAACATCACATTCCAATGACTGGCTCGACTTTGCTGCTATAACAATCTCCACACTTCTTGGAAGGCCTACAGCTATATATATTAACATGTGGCTGTAGGGAGTCATGCCCATTCTGCCACAAGAGCATTAATGAAGCTGGGCACTGATGCCAGGCAAAGATGCTTGGACTGTATTCAGCATTCCAACTGATCCCAAGAGGCCTTAAGGTCAGCGCTCTGTGCAGGCCAGTTGAGTTCTTTTATGCTAACCTTGGCATAACATAGACCTTGATTAAAAACATCATACTGAAAGTCTTTGGGCTCTTTTTTTTTTTTGGGTGGTGAGGTGGGGGTGGTTCTTTCATTTGACTTCACATTGGAAATTTTGTGTCAGGAACTACTTAGCATTAGTGTCATCTTAGCATAAAAATCTTTCATTAAGTAGGTTACATTAGCTCAGAGCTCCCAATTTTCTAGATGGGCCCAAGCCTTGAAACCCTGCAGTACCTACTGTGATGTTTTTTGACAATCAGCTAATGTTACCTGCAAGCTCATTTCCAGAATTGAGGATAGCTATTCTACTCAAATCGGTTAGCACGTTCCTAGTGAATATTAATGCATCCTCTTTTGGAAGCCTATGACAACTCAAAAATTTGCATCCTGTAAGATTCTGACCAAATATCAGTGCAGCCTGATTAGCTTTAGCTAAATGTCAAATGACATGTACATGTTTGTCCTTAAGAAAGAAAAGCTGGTGTGTACATTTGCAAAGAGACAGTGGCAGTGCTAAAGGAGTACACCACCACTATAATACCAAACACACAGCTTAATATACTGTATATAAATGTTTCCCTACTTGAAAACCAGACTTTGTGAGTTGAAAGTTGGCCTCCGTACTTGACAGTTCATATTAACCAAAACAACTGCACGTAATGGGGCAGCAGTGAAGGCAATTTTTATTAATAAACATCCACATCTTGTTCATGGGGTACATTTTTTAAACAATGCATGCTAAAAGCGTGCAAACAGATTCGTCCTGATCAAAAGCAAATCACTGCAAAAAATTGCAAATAATAAAAAATGTGTGTAATAATATTGTGTTGTATCATTAATATAATCAGTAATAGATGAAAGAATCATTTTCTTTTCAACCATGTTCCCTTTAAAGGGAACATGAAATTGATGCAGTGCAGGATGAAATTTGGTTTGTCATTGAAATTGAGAACTTGGGTAGATTGAAAAAAAACTTGTGCAGCTGAATTCTGGATTAGTTGCAGAGGTCGGGTGTCATGCAGCAAAGATCTGCCAGAATGAGTTGCAGTCGTCCAGTCATGAAATGACAAAGCGTTCAGCAAGCACATAAGTGGCCTCTGTGGAAAGAAATGTCCAGAGTCTCCTAATGTCGTAGACGTGGGGCAAGAAAGATAGTTGGTTGTTCATGGTTTCAACATGGTTACATGCAGTGACAGATGGTGCGATATGATCGTTGTCCAGGGAGATCACAAGATCATGGGGATGCATTTACAGTGATGTACAGCAGCTCGGTTTTCCATGACGAGATGTCTGCCAGACATGCTGAGATCCATGCAGAAACATGAGTGTCTGAGGAAAGGACAAGTTTAATGTCGTCAGCATAGCAGTGGTATAAAAGCCTCTGTAAAGGATATGACCTCAGCAAAGTCCTCATCCGGTTATTGCTGGTGGGCCACGTTGTTGTTGGTCTGTTTACAAAGCTTTCCTCTGAGTATACAGAATACTTGTATTTTACTGACATCTACAGGAAACGGAGGAAAGAATAAAGTTTCTAAAGGTGTAGTTAAAGTGTGTTGGAAAAGACATACACAATTCAGATTTGCTTGAGTTTTAAAAAAAGAAAAATGCCAAAATTTCTTCGTAAACATTAGAATTCTTTCAGTAAAGAAATTCATAAAGTTCTCACTAATTAACTGTTTTTTCAGATATCCAATATTTTTGTTAATTTAGCCACTGTATTGAATATGGACCTTTGGTTGTGTTCAATTAGTTTGCTTAGGTGCACAGCCATAGAAGCTTTTAGCACCTGTCCATAGCTGGACATGTTGTCTTTGTACTCAATTATGAAAACGTCTAATTTAGTTTTTCTCCATTTTCGCTCCAGGTTACTGGTTGCTCTCTTGAGGGCATGCGTATGACTATTATACCATGGTGCATTTGTCTTTTCTTAAACCTTCTTTCATCGGATGGGGGCAACGGTGTTTACTGTGGTAACAAGTGCGTATGTTGTTAAACACTTTATCCAGATCATTAGAGTTTACAGGTATAGTAACAAATTGAGACAAATCAGGCAAGTTACTTGTGAGTCTGAACATGTGATAACACGGCTAATCTGCTCTACAGGTAGTGTGTAGTGTATAGTATGAGATAATGTCTGTGATGTCATCACTTTGAGGTAAATATCTATATTAGTGATGTCTGCTTCATGGGATATTATTAAATCAAGTGTGTGATTAAAACAATGATTTGGTGTTTTGTCTGTAAGTGAATCTTTTGAATAAATCTCCTGCAAATGAGGAACCTGCACAGGTTTGATGGTGCCACTGTGGCTGCAGAGTTTTACATTTTGCTCCATGTGTATTAAATGCCTCTTGACCATCGCTGAAGCCCACAGACTTACAAATTACATTACAAATTACAAATACAGTGATTTTACTTTATAATTAATGTCTAAATTTGCCTTTTCATAAAATACAAAACCAATTATTATTTTTTCTGTTTATTTTAGGTTTAATATAGGGATAAATATATTATATAATTTAGAAGTGAAATGATTTATGTATTCCCGTTCTACAATGTCACCCAGAAGAAGATCGTTCCGGAAGATTAAAAAATTAAAATGTAAATGGGGTTAAAAAGAGTTTGTGTTTTTATACAGTAGTGTAGCATAATTAACTAAGAATAAGAGCACCACAAAAACAGGTACAGGAATCGATATGTAGCAGTATTTTCTTTTTTTTTATAGACGAAAATATAAGGCAGAAAATTCAGAGGTGTGTGAGAGCCTTACAACCAGCACGTAGGACAGAGGAGCCCGAAGAGGCTTTAAGGTCGAGGTCATAAAACCTGACGAAGGTCAGGGGGGTGGACCAGCCCACAGCATCGCAGATGTCCTGGAGTGAGACTCTAGTGGACCAGGTTGTAGAGGCCGCCACAGTCCGAGTGGAATGAGCCTTCACACCCTGTGTGGAGCAGGGAGACCAGAGGACTCATAAGACGATGAGATAGCATCCATTACCCACCTGCTGAGAGTCTGCTGATTGGCAGGGAATCCCTTCCTGTTAGGGCCATAGCAGACAAACAGTTGCAAACCGGCTTTCCAGTGCTCACACTGGACACAGCCGGTTTTGCTTCTTCTGGTCGGGGGCTAGGAATGGAGGAGAGCAGAATGCCAGAAAACTACAGTTGAGACAGGGCCACGAACACTGCCTAAAGGTCCCCGACCCTCTTCAGGGAGGAAATTGCCAGGAGGAAAGCGGTCTTCACAGACAGGTACCTAAGGGCCACTTCAGCCAGGGGCTCAAAGGGGGGCTCCGATAGAGCTGCCAACACAACGGCCAAGTCCCAGACAGGCACTCCATTTTGTGTTTGGGCCTCAGCCTCCGGGGGCTGCGGAGGAAACGTGTCACAAGGGGCGCGGGCATAGCTTCCACAACTCTGGGTGGGGATAAACTAGGGTTTGCCCCGCTTGAGAGAGGAGATCCCTCCTGAGAGGAATTTCCCAAGGAGGGCCCTCATAGAGGGACACCAAGTCCGCGAACCATGGTCTGGTCTGGCCAACGAGGTGCTAAATGGAGGAGACGGGCTGCTTCCCGTCAAAATTTCTCCAGAACTCCTAAAAGCAGCACGATCGGGGGGAAGGCGTATAGACGTAGCCTTAGCCACATCTGCATCATGGTGTCCAGCAATAATGGGGTTGGGTGAGAGAGAGAACGGGCACCATGAAACGAGGTTTACACCACCCTCCTGTATGTAAGCCGCCAGGACTTACGCACCACAGCCCATTTATTAGAAGTGAGGATGACCCTCAGGTCAGTTGGCTCCTTCTTGGGCCTAGTGAGTCGAAAGGAGACCAGAATCTTTGTGTACAGGGTGAGCAACAGAAGCCCTTCTTTGGCTACTAGGGCTGATATTGACCGACCTATGGCTGCGCCGTACCTTAGTGGCCCTGAGAGTTAGGTCACATCGCTACGTAACTCCTAAATTGTCAGCCCCAGAGCTGAATCCCTCACCATCTCTTACAGCAGGTCAGCCTGGGATGCCTGCAACACACTCATTGTGTGGAGGCAACCCCCGGCCTGACCTGCCACGTAGTCCAACCTACTAGAGCCGAAGTAGCTTTTGTAGGCAATACTGAAGCCTTCAGCGATGCATCACCTGGGTAGAGATAGCCAGCCGGCGTCTCTACAGCCATGGGCATCTCCCCATAGCCGCATTTCCTGAACCCTACTATTCACGCACAGCGAATGCAGGGCAAAGGTACGGGCCCCGTATGGGGTCTCCCAGGACCTAGACACCTCGGTGTGCAATACCTCGGTGTGGAAATAGTCGTGGGCTTGCTAGCATCTGACAATTCTCCCTCTTCGAAATAAGAAATACGGAGCACCGCGTAACACGCCCCGGGAGACCAAGCAACGGAACGAGTGCTTTCCTCAGGGTACAGGAGCTCAGCCAGCAGATGGGAGCGCATAGCCACCTGACTAAAAATGCTAATAGTTGACTTCCTTGAGAGCCGACTAAGCATGCTCCTAAGCTAAGCAAACAACACATTGGCTGCGTGTATACCCCCCAAAATGAAGCGGGGCAAGAAGGAACACGCAGTCGGAATTCTGCCTGCATGTAATCTCATGACTGCACACATATATACACACACAAAGCGCTTACCTGAACAAGCAGAAGCTAATGTCGCTACCACCGCACAGCCATTTTGTAGCTCCTGGTTGTTGCGACGTTGCGCGCTGATGACATCACGACTTGCCTATTGGCCAGATTTCACACGTGGTTCAGAGCATGGACAACGCGAGGCGTTCCCAAAGCGTTGTAACGCAGTTTGAGTTCCCGAATGGGGAACAAAAGCACATTAGAAAGCAAGAATATGAGCCATTTACCTTCTTCAGGCTTGGGATTCAATAGACTAAATATAAAATTGGCATTACATACAGAATCTTCATAATATGCATCAGGAAAAGGGAAAAAAAAGCCCAAATGATGGAATTGGATAGAATCAGGCTTGGGCAAGCAATCCACTTTGTTTTACCCACTGCATCCATATCGGCAAAGACATCTATCATGCAATGCACGAAATGCATGATAACGGAAGCAGATGCAAATGTAGGGTTTAAATAAAACATGAATGCAAATCCCATAAAAAGGCAGGCAAAAATCAAAACATAGAGCAGGCAAAGCAAATATTAATTAGAGGGCAAAATCATGGGAGAGAATCATAAAACAGAAACAATATCAGAAAACCAGGGCACTATAAAACCAGGAACATAAACAGCTCGGTAAAAGTCAGAAAACTGAAACAAAGGGGACACATCTGTTGGAACACCTGTAAATGGGCATAAAGACAATGATACAGATGTTGCATGATTAGAAACAAAAGAACGTGGCAACAAACACAGTAAGGATTTTTAGCAAAGTGACCCAGCGTGTGTTACAAACTGCCTGGAACAGCATGAGGGGGAATCTCTTAACTTTCTCTTAACCTTCAATTATTTAAACTTAAAACTTATTTCATCCATGAACTCATAATTATCAATTCAGTTCATTTCATTAGTATAGCGCTTTAACAATGGACATTGTCCCAAAGCTTATGCTTTCTAAGTTCATCCATAATTTGCAAGCCAGTGGCGTTCGGGGCAAGGAAAACTTCTCGGAATGATTTAAGGCAGAAACCTTGAAAAGAACCATCATCTGTGTCACACCGAATGTCCATTCATTATAGTTCCACCATTGTTTAGTTGATGTGTTCAGGTGTTTGAATGCAAAACTGTTCATGCAAAGTGTATTCAGGAACTATTGCAGCAAACTGTTAATAAATATTAATTACAGTCCAAATCTATCCGCATAGTTCTTGATTTGCTCAGTAGCTTCATGGATCTTTAGGCTGTTGATGTGGAACCATCCCCAGATGCACAGATTGGTTTACAATTAAAGAAAACTCTATCTAGAGGAAGGGCATCCGATAAATCGAGAGCATGTTTAACTCAAAAGTGTGTGGGTGTGTGTGTGTGTGTGTGTGTGTGTGTGTGTGTGTGTGTGTGTGTGAGAGAGAGAGAGAGAGAGAGAGAGAGAGAGAGAGAGAGAGAGAAAGAGAGAGAGAAAGAAAGAGGGAAGGAGAGGGCTGGCAGGTAGAACATTATGATCTTTCTTCTTTTTCGGCTGCTCCCATTAGGGGGCGCCACAGCGGATCATCTGTCTCCATACCACCCTGTCCTCTACATCTGCCTCTTTCAAACCAACTACCTGCATGTCTTCCCTCACCACATCTATAAACCTCTTTCTTTACTTCTCAAACACACTCTCTATTGCTTTGCATGGTTGCCCTCCCTCTCATTCACACACATGTTCTCTGTCTTATGCTTACTGACTTTCATTCCCCTTCTCTCCAGCATGTACCTCCACCTCTCCAGGCTCTTCTCAACCTGCTTCCTATTCTCACCACAAATCGCAAAATCACAGTACACAGACACTCCAGCCTGACCTCGTCCTTCAACCTGTCGATCATCACTGCAAACAGGAAAGGGCTCAGAGCGGATTCTTGATGCAGTCCAACCTCCACCTTGAACCAGTCTGTCGTTCCTACTGCACACTTCACTGCTGTCACACTGTCTTCATACATGTCCTGCACCACCCTCACATACTTCTCTGACACACCAGACTTCCACATACAATACCACAACTCCTCTCTCCACTCTGTTGTACGCTTTCTCTAAATCCACAAACACACTGAAACGCCTTCTGACCTTCTCTTCACTTCTCTATCAACATTCTCAAAGCAAATAATGCGTCTGTAGTGCTCTTCCTCGGCATGAAACCATACTGTTGCTCACAGATAGTCTTCTCTCAGCCTGGCTTCCACTACTCTTTCCCATAACTTCATGATGTGACTGATCAACTTAATTCCCCTGTAGTTACTGCAGGTCTGCACATCTCCCTTATTCTTAAAGATTGGTACTAGTACACTCCGGCCAGTAGGCACCGAATATCCATTTATAGCAGATAAATGATGTTGCGAGGGGCAGTGATGGTGATCATAAGCAAACTGTAGTCCTGAATCAGTGTAGCAGACTGTTGACATTAACTACAGTCCAAATCCATCCTCAAAGCTCCCGAAGAAGAGGAGTGACAGGTAGAGAAGGATATGGATTATTATGTGTCCTTATTGTTGTATGAAAGTTTTAAGACACTGTGCAGGTGTTGACTCCGGCAAGACTTGATGTGGCAGCATCACTAAAAGGGAGAACCAGAGGGTAACACAGACATAAGGGATCTCTAGGATAAGAGACACCACACCACCATCAACAAACCTGATTAATGCGAGATTTAATTGGGAGCAGTGTAGACTGATTAAAACAGGGGTGATGTGGTCATATTTTCTAGATCTAGTAAGGACCCTTCTGCTGCATTCTGAACTAACTGAAGCTTATTCATGCACTTACTCGAACACCCAGACAGCAAAGCATTACAGTAGTCTAATCTAGATGTAACAAAAGCATAAATCCTGTAACAACATCATATTTCAAATTTTAGCAATATTTCCAAGGTTAAAAGAATGCGATCCTGCTAATATTATTCACGTGAGCCTTAAAGGAAAGACTAGGGTCAATTAGTTTCCCAATTATCCAGCACCTCTTCACCACCACCGAGTCCCTGTCTTACCTCTTCCCTGAACCTCACACTACAGTCTTCCTTCTTCTGTTACCACCATCGTATTCTTCTTTTAGTCCTTACACTCCCCCTTTATTTTCAGAGCCATCCTACAGATCACTATCTGATGCTGTCCAGCTACACTGTCCCCTGCGAACACCTTGCAGTCTCCAGTCTCCTTCAGGTTGCATCTCCCACATAGAACATAGTCCACCTGTGTGCACCTTCCTTCACTCTTATACGTTACCCTATAATCATCCTTTTTCTTAAAATAAGTGTTCACCACTGCCATTTTCATCATTTTAGCAAAATCTACCACCATCTGCCCTTCCACATTTCTCTCCCTAAGACCATACCAATCACCTCCTCATCACCTCTGTTCCCTTCATGCCCATTAAAGTCTGCCCCAATCACCAATCTTTCTTTAACACCTTCCACCATTCCCTCTAACGCACTCCAGAATTTTTCCTTCTTCTCCATCTCACAACCCACTTGTGGAGCATAGACACTGATTACATTTATCAGGTATTTCCTGGTCTTAACCCTGGTCTTACTCCCTTTCCACTTGGTCTCCTGAAAACACAACATATCTACCTTTCTCCTCTTCATTATATCAGCTACCTTTCTCCCTTTACCAGTCATAGTACCAATGTTTAAACTGCCCACCCAAACCTCCACTCTCCTACACTTCTCCTTTTCATGACGTCTCTGTAGACGTCTTCCTCCTCTCCTTCTCCTCCTTCGGCCAACAGTAGCCCAATTTTCATCGGTACCCTGTTGGCTAAGAATACCCGTAGCGGTAGCTGGAAACCTGGGCCTTGACCGAGCCGGAATGAATTTCTGGTTTGTAATATTTGATTTGGCACGTTTTATGCTGGATGCCCTTCCTAATGCAACCCTTCCCATTTACCCGAGCTTGGGACTGGCACTAAGAGTGCACTGGCTTGTGCAACCTTAATGGCTGGGCCCTATTGGCTCTCCAACTATAGGCCAATAACAAACCTCTTTTTTTATTGTCAAGCTTTTTACATTCTGTGGCATACCATTCATGAAGTGTATCAGCCAGGATTACAGTGCTGGTTAAAAGTTGTAAATGGCCTGCTCCTGGCAGGGTCAGGGTCGTGTTTCTTTGTTTGTGTTGCTTGACCTTAAGTGCAGCTTTTAACTCCAATGATCATATTACTTGCTACGATATTCTCTTTGCTCAAGTCTTATTTGATGTTAAAATTTCAGTTTGTAGATGTAAGATATGCATACTAAAGTACAATTTAGTCTTTCATAAGGTTCTATTTAGAGCTTCTGCTTTTTTCTTTATATATGCTGGATCTGGGTAAAATTCTTAGAAAGGTATTCATCATGTGCAGCAGTAAAAAATATTGGTGTGATTATTAATCACTGTATTTTATACTAAAGCGTCAATAAGGTTATATAAAAGAATGTGTATGTTTATTGCATATAAGGTATTTCCTTATAATTATTTATCCCTGATGACCGAACCAGTGGCAACTGTGGCAAGAAAAAGGTATGGTACCAGACCATTAAAAGGGAACCCATCCTCATCTGGGACGCACCAAATGTCCAGGTGTGCAGTAATAGGTGTGTAAATGCAGAACTATTTACACAACCTGTGCTCCTGAGCCATTGTAGTAGACTGTTGATATTAATTACAGTCTGAAACAATCCTTAATGTTCTTGAGTTGCTCAGCAGCTTGATGGATCTTTAAGCTGTAGGTGTGGAATCATCCCCAGGTGCACAGAGTGCTCTCAAATAGAGAAGGACTCCATCCAGAGGTAGGATGTAAGGATGAACCAGGCAGAGAGAAGAGACGAGAAGAAAGGACAGAAACACTGGTCACAGGAACCTCAGAGGCATGTTTACTCGACAGAGAGAGAGAGAAAGAGAGAGAGAGAGAGAGAGAGAGAGAGAAGAGGGGTGACATGAATAAAGATTGTTAATAATTTTCATTGTTTAACTGTTTAAGGACACTATACAGTGTGATCAGGGTGTGAGAAAGATCTAGGGAAGACCTACTTACAAAAGGCTAGAATAAATAAACATGTTTTAAGTCTAGACTTAAATACTGAGACTCTGTATCTGAGTCCTGAACACTAATTAGAAGGTTGTTCCATAACTGTGGGGCTTTATAAGAGAAAGTTCTGCACCCTGCTGTAGTCTTTATTATTTTACTTACCAACAAATAGCCTGCACTTTTTGATCTATGTAGGCATTGTGGATCATAATTGATCAAAGGCTCGCTTAAATACTACTCAGTAGTAGTATTTTGTAATCAATGCGAGTTTTAATTGAGAGCCAGTGTAGGCTGATAAAAACAGGAGTGATGTGGTCATATTTCGTTCTGGTAAGGACTCTTGCTGCTGCATACTGGACAAACTAAAGCTTATTTATGCACTTACCAGAACATCCAGACAGTGAAGCATTACAGTAATGTCTAAAGTATATATAATATTTCTTATTTTATCAATATTTCTGGGTTAAAAAATGCGATCCTGGTAATGTTATTCACAAGAGCCTCAAAGGAAAGACTCGGGTCAATAATAACACCAAGGTCTTTTACTGCTGTACACACTGAGACAGAAACACCATCCAGAGATGCTACGAAAGTTTACTTCTAGCTGCATGTGGTCCTAGTAAAAGTATTTCCGTCTTATCTGAGTTGAGCAGAAGAAAGTTATTAAGCATCCACTGTCTAATGTCCTTTACACACTTCTCAACATTGTTAAGCTGATCTCTCTCATCTGCCTTTGCTGAAATATACAACTGTGTATCATCAGCATAGCAATGGAAGCGAATCCCATGTTTATGTATAATTTCATCAAGAGGCAGCATTTATAAAGAGAAAAGCAGTGGGCCTAAGACAGATCCTTGAGGAACACCAAACTTTACCTCAGAGAGTGTGGAGTACTCACCATTTACATCAACAAACTGATAGCAATCAGTCAAATAAGATCTGAGCCAAGAGAGAGCTGTTCTCTTTATTCCAACAACATTCTCTAGTCTAGCAAGCAGGAGATTATGATCAATGGTGTCAAAGCTGCACTAAAGTTGAGCAAAACAAGTAAAGAAACAAGATCAGAGGTTACAATAACAGGTCAATTACCACTTTACCAGCACCGTCTCTGCGCTATGATGAGGCCAAAATCCTGACGGTACATTTTTATAAATGTTATTCCTAAGTAGATGTGAGCAGAACTGCTGTGCTACAACCTTTTCTAAAATCTTGGAGATAAAAGGGAAGTGTAATATTTGCCTATAGTTGGACAGCTGGTAAGGGTTAAGTTCAGGTTTTCTAATTTGGGGGTTGATAACTGCTAGTTTGAAAGATTTAGGTACATAACCAGTTCAAATGGAAGAGTTGATTTTATTTAGAACAGGTTCAACTTTTGGTATTATCTGTTTAAAGAAACATGTAGGTAAAGGTATACATGTGGGTCATAGATAAAGTATTACTAGCAAAGCCTTCCATCATCTCAGAAATATTTCTAAGATTTCTAAGAAATATACTGCAATGTCATAATGCAGCAAATAACTTCATGTTTGAATGACCTCAGTGCCCTACTGCCTTCCAGTAACTGCATAAACAATCCAGAATGCAGTAGCAAAAGTCCTTGATAAAACCAGTCAATATTATACTTCCTTATGCACACTGCAGTGGCTCCCAATCAAATATTGCATTGATTATAAAATACCATTATTGAATTATATAGCACTGAATATTTTCATGCCACAATACCTAAGTAAACTTCTGGTCCTTTATGAACTGCCACAAATACTTTAAAATGGAGGGGTTCTTTGATTTATACCTTGCCTTTACCAATGTAGTGGCAGTGAGCATGCCTGTGTTCCCCTCTCACTCTTTCTTATTCTCTACTCCTAAGATACCAGTGATGTTTAACTCCCCCAACCTGCCTGATCCATACTGATGCCCTACTTCTGGAATGAGTTTTCATCACCTGAAATTCACTCGCTGCTGGTGAGGATAACCCCACATGGACAGCCTAAAAATCAATAAGATTATATCACAGATCAATGGGACTGTTCCACATAGAAACCATAAAGATGCCTATTATTCACTGAATTGCTTTAAGACTTAGTATGAACAGTTTTGCAGTCAAATCTCTATAATTTAACAGCTGAAACTACAACAAAATAGCTTTCAAATAGAAACTATAATGAATTCAGGAACTACTTGATGTTTGTACTTGATGGATGTTGAGTTTCAGACATAATTTCACTTACAGAATTGGCCCAATTGACATTGTGCATTTTAATTATAATTATTTTGTTATTTGGTGTGTGTGTGTGTGTGTGTGTGTGTGTGTGTGTGTGTGTGTGTGTGTGTGTGTGTGTGTGAGAGAGAACACCTCTGTTGTGAATAGTGAGTCACTGTAAAGAATGCCTGTACCTCAAAATAAACTAAAGCATTAAGATCCATGTGCCTCCATTGGTGTTCCATAAAAGGAGAAACAATCCACATAAAAAATCTTAACTGAAGCATTGATTGGATCATCTCTTAAAAGCTGTAGTCTACATAGAAGCTAATGCATTTGCCCACAAGCACAAAATATGCTATCATTTACAAAAACATGCTGAATGAATGTCCAGATGATAAGAAACTGGGGACTACCATATGGCTCTGACTTTGTTCATTTCTGAATTTAAACAGTTTCTTATTATATCCAAATGCCAAGGACCCAGTGTGCACTGGTGTCAAGGTCTCATGCTCAGGAACAACATATAGGGCATTGTTGTGCTCTCTCCGTGACCTTCGCAATACCCTGGAACAGCCAACACATCACAACCCCCTCTCTGCATAGGTTTGCCTGCAAACGCTGAGGTATTCCAAATTAAAGTGTTCAGTTTAGGTTACAGTTTTATTAATCGAATATTTATTAAACTCCATCTTGGGAAAAAAAGGACTGTGCATAGATTGCAGGTTCATACTTAAAAAGAGGGCTAGAGGGCTCTCATTCACAGTGCCATGCATAGCCACTGTTGGGCCATATCTATGTTTCCATTGTATATTTTGTTACACATTTCAGGAGAATTGGGTAAACTTTAAAAATTTAGTTAGAAAAAAAAGGCAAAAATATCGGGATCCACTTTGATTTGGATATTTTGAAAAGTTTGACCATGTATAGCTTTGCTTTCTCTTGACATGTCTCTACCTTTGTAGATCGCCTAGCCATGTAGACTTGATGTTATATCTGATCTCTTCAGTGCTGGATAAAGTACACAATCCATTAGTCCAGATACATATGTAAAATATGACTCCAGTAAAACTAAGAGTGTCCCTTTAAACTTTCAGCTGAGAAAAAGTACAAAAGTATTTGCTTCAAATGCATTCAAGTATCCAAAGTATGATTTATGATTTATTATTACTATAATGTTCCTATTATCATTTTTGTCACAAGACTTTTGCTTAAAAACCTCAGTCTATGTGAAAAGACTTTAGTGTTACTCTTAACACACCGATCTATTAATAGAATGATATTAAGTAGTCAAACACTGATTGATATCTGTTAATATTATCATGAGCCCAAAACCTTCTTTTCAAATACTTAAAAATATTGCGCAAATAAAACTCAATTCAATTAAATTCATTTTTATTTGTATAGCGCTTTTAACAATGAACATTGTCTCAAAGCAGCTTTACACAGATAATGTGGTGATTAAAAGTGAATATGTTTTTTATAAGTAAGTTTGTCCCTGATGAGCGAGTCGGTGGCGACTGTGGCAAGGAAAAACTCCCTGAAATGGCATAAGGAAGAAACCTTGAGAGGAACCAGACTCAAGAGGAACCCATCCTCATCTGGGTTGCACCGAATAAAACCACAGTATGTGGCGATTTCGAGGAAGGAGTTTCTTGCTAATTTATTCCTCTCAAAATGTTCTGTTTCATTTTAAAATGACACTGAACTGTATGTTGGTGATAAGTAGATGCCACTATGCACCAATCAAAACAACTTCAAAACAGAGTGCGTGCTCGACCCTGATTGGTGGCAGTGAAGTTTTCATCCACTCGAAAATAAAAAAGCAACAACTGATTTCTCAAAATGTAGTTGAGTAAAAAGTATGATGTTTGGCATTTAAATGTAGTGAAGTTAAAGTAAATGTTGTCCCAAATAGAAATACTTCAGTAAAGTACAGATACCTGAATTAAATTTACTTTGTTACTGTTCATAACTGGATCTCTGGTATATGCCTTTTGAGTGTTTTTGAATTGTGGTTTGTATTGTGTCTGAAAGCCAAATGTATTAAGCAGGAGTACCTGATCTTCAATCAGCTGTCACATTTCAAGGTCAATTGCCTTGAAGCCATGCACAGAGGAGAGAACATCTGTGTCTGTAAGGGGGCAGAGAGCACCACCAACCCCTTGGAATACACAGCTGGGTAAATACGAGTCATTCGGCTTCTTCAGCCACCCCAGAAATATCACAACACCTTGTCCAATTAATTGTACCTTATAAAAATGGTAGTTTGTGTGAACAAATCTTGAAGATGATGTTTAATAGTGACTGGTTCTATTAAACTAAGGTAAGAAATCAGCTGTTCGTTATGTACAAACACTTCAACGAACACGTGATCAAACTCTTGATGTCACCCAAATGAGGATGGGTTCCCCTTTTGAGTCTGGTTCCTCTCAAGGTTTCTTTCCTCATAACATCTAAGGGAGTTTTTCCTTGCCACAGTCACCATGGCTTGCTCATCAGGGATAAATACACACCATTCACCTTGACTGTTGTTTTCTATAAAGCTGCTTTGAGACAATGTCTGTTGTAAAAAGCGCTATACAAATAAACTTGACTCGACTTGACTTCACACTCTGTTTGTAGAAAGCAGTTAAATAAGTGTGCACTGAAAATGATGTTCAGACAAGACCACAACAGCACAATCTAAACTACCCTGACAATTTGCCCATAAATAATAACAAAAACCTATAAATAACAGGTGATGCAGAAATATTCAATTCAATTCATTTTTATTTGTTTAGCACATTTAACAATGAACATTGTCTCAGAGCAGCTTTACACAGATAATGTGGTGATAAAAATAAATAAGATGTTCTTTATATATACCCCTCAGATGGTATAAGGGAGAAACCTTGAGAGGAACCAGATTTAAGATGGAACCCATCCTCATCTGGGTGGCACCGAATGTCTATTTATTGCAGATAAAAAATGTTGAGGTGCAGTGATGGTGATCAGAAGCAAACTGTAGTCCTGAGTCGGTGTAGCACACTGTTCACATTAACTGCAGTCCAGATCATCCTCAAAGCTCACGTTCTTACTCCGTAATTTCACGGATCCCCAGGGTGTTGATGAGAAACCATTCCCTGCTGCACAAAGTGGCCTCCAATCGAAGAGAACACCATCCAGAGGCAGGCCAGGACGAAGTGGGCAGATCTGAGGAAAGGAGAGGGGCAGTTCAATTTAAATCTAATTTCTATTTGTATAACAAATACAATTTTAATGTCTACACTGAGATCCTAAACAACAGTGGACAGCATCAATGAGGAGGCATGAACCCACTGCTCAGAGCCATGTTTTAGTTACTGCCTCTGCCAAAAGCTAGCCAAAGTCTTCCAAAACTTCAATCTCCTGTTAGGTATTACACCCCCTATGGTTTAGTCCTTTGTCTAACCCAGAAATCAAGGCCAGGGTATATCTCAGAAGCACTAGCACAGGGAATAGATTAGCTCTTACAATTCACCAACAGTGGGTGGATTCTTCTTTGTAAAAAAAAAAAAAAAAAGTTTCTGGTCTTGTGTCGATTATCATATTCTGAATGATGTCATAGCTTTCAGAGATACCCTGAGAATGGGAAAGAGTTGTGAAGAAATGATGACAAAAAGATTGGCTGGAGGTTGCAAAGATCGTGTTAATTTTCTTTCAGTGACAATAAGAACCTGGTCTTCAAAGTATATTATTGCCATATAGACTTTAATCAGAACATCATTTTAAGTTTTCAATCGTAAAATATTAGAATCAGAATACTTTATCAATCCTATAGGAAAATTGTTCGATTGCAGTTGCTGACAGAAAAGGTTTAAATAAAAATGAGAAAATATGAAAAAATATACATAATAATGTATATATATATTAAGTTAAATAAAATGTGTAGCAGCAGTGGAAAACAGATGGCAGAAAAATAAGACTACAATAATACTGTAGGTAGAAAAGTTATTGCACATGTCTCTAATAATTATTTATTATTTATATAATATATAATAAATATATTTATCTACTAATAAAAGATTATTAAAGATAATTGCCGTATGTATCAACAATATACAAGTGTGGCATGAAAATGTGTAAATGTAACCCTATCTATATAAGCTTTATCAAATAATATCTATATGGTGGAGCAGCTGTGTAACACTCAGAGGGAAGAGCTTTGTAGTTTGATGGCTGCAGGCAGAAATTATCTCCTGTGGCGCTCTGTGGTGCGTCGTGGTTGTATGCATCTGTCACCAAACGCACTCCTCAAACCGAGCAGTGTTTTATGTAGTGGATGGAAGGAGTTATCCAAGATGCTTGCTGAGAGTTCAGCATGGCCTTGTGGATCAGTCAGTTGAGTCAGTTAGTATCTGCCACTCTCAGCCTGCTTTCCCAGCATTCCACAGCGTACAGGAGAGCACTGGCCACAACAGTCTCTTTAAACATCATCAGCATTGTCTCGCAGATGTTGAAGGACCTGAGCTTCCTCAAAAAATAGAGATGGCTTTGGCCCTTCCTGTAAAGTACTTCAGTGTTCTTGGTCCATTCTAGTTTATTGTCTATGTAAACCCCCAGGTACAGTATTTGTAATCCTTCACCATCTCTACACCAATGCCTCGAATGAAGACTGGAGTCACAGGTGCCTTCCTGTTCCTCAGATTTATACCCAGCTCCTTTGTCTTAGCCAAATTACGTTGTAAAAAGAAGTCCTCACAACAAGTGAGAAAATTCTTCACAACTGTCCTGTCCTCCCTCTCATCACTCATCAGATGAATCTGAAGATGGCAAGAATCTGTCTGGTAGTTGAAGTCAGTGGTTTAGACAGTGAAGAGGAAGGGGGATGGAACTGTCCCCTGTGGGGCCCCGGTATTGCTGACCACTTTTTCTGACACACAGTGTTGTAAATACACATACTGAGGTCTTTCAGTCAGATAGTCTACTATCCAAGACACAAGGGGAGTATCAACCTGCATCGCTGTTAGCTTTTCTCCCAGAAGTGCCGAACTAATTGTGTCAAAAGCAATGGAGAAATCAAAGGACCCTCACAGTTCTCGCCGGATTATCCAGGTGCGAGTACATCCAGTTTAGCAAGTAGATGATGGCGTCTTCAGCTCCCAGTCTTTGTTGGTATGCAAACTGCAAACTAAACTGCAAACATTTCTAAAAATATCTAGAAAAGTTTAAAATCCAGGCAAAATCCTGAAACTAAAATCGATCAGTCTTGTAGTGTAGGAAAATCGTAGAGGAGAATTACTTCAAAGTTGTTAAAAAATAAATAAATAAATAAATAAATAAATAAATAAATAAATAAATAAATAAATAAATAAAAATAATAAATACTACTGTTCTGGAGAACTTTAAAACTCGATGTAGAGCAGGTAAAATCTTGTTCTGCTTGTGTACTTAAACACGTACAGAAATCTCCCAAACTTCCAGCCACTGCTTAAAACACTGTGTATTTTAGAACATCTATCCTAGACATTGTCCTACTAAGACAGTTTCCTGCCTAGCTGTAATTAATATTTCCCTATTAAACAAAAGCTGGATCTTCCACCCAACACAACTGATCAGATGCTTAACTAATTTTGTCCTGCACCCACCGAAGAGCTTTAATTTATTCATCTACTCTTAAGTAACCACTTCATGACAGAACTGGTAAAAAAGTCCTACTTTGAGACCAGAGTGAGAGGCAGGAATTCATCTGTAATGTGACAAGGCAACATTCACACATCTATTTACATAGATGTGTGAATTTAGAGTCGATTACTTATTCCACATCCCAACGTTTTTATGAACCAAAGTGGAAGTGATCTGGTTGAAACAGAGAGACCCTTAATGTCCAATGTGATTTGCATGGAAGGTAAATAAAGATGCATTAGGCCTGCATGCATTGTTGCACGATTATAGCGTATATATACGCCATATTTGTTGCTATATGCCGTTCCACCAACGCCTCTGTTATGAATGACTCTGTAACATCTGAAAATCTATGCACTGTTATTTATAGCCATATTTTGGCTGAACAGACTGCTGTTCCACTTGTTGCTGGCATTCCCTAATCACTACTCATCACCTTTGACCTGCTGAATCAGATGAATGGGTACTTTGACTCAGCAGGCCACACACATTTCAATTACATCTGAATTCAAATAAATCTTCTGAAATTTTCTGCAGCTGTTTATTCCGATAGTTATGGTGTTGTTACAAATGTCACTTAAATGTGTACATAGCAGTAATGTCTATCACAGGATGCTCCTTTAATGTCTGCTGCTGGAACATGGCGTTTTTTGAGGCTGGCACGGAACCAAGCAGATCAGAACTCTGTTAGTGCTGAAGAAAACTGGAGACCTGCTTAGTCACAGAACAATGGAGTGCACTGTGATCCATTCACTTATCCATATTCAAAAGTGGTCAGGATCTACATTGCATTTGTAGTTGTATTTAAATTTGGCATTGCATAAATATGACAGTTTTAACAAACAAAATATCTGATTGTGCTAACCAGCAAGCTACTTTCTGCTTTTTTTTTTAAATAGTTATTATTATAAGCAAACAATGTAGCACAAAAGATTATATTATACTATGTTATATAACTATGTTATTGTAACGACATGGCCAAGAAAATGTAGACTCTTGACCCTCTTCTGACATGGTTGGCTACTAGATTTTGGATTTGGGCAACAAAAAGAAATCAAGATGATGAACTTTGGTGCTGCGTAAAAACGCCTGGTGCATAGCGAGCATGCCAGTTTATCCACAACTGTGTTCAGTACGGTTCGGATTAGCATTGAGTTCAGTCACTGGAGCACAATAACCTCTGTAATGTCTTAATAGAAATCACTTTGTGCATGGATGCATTGTTGTGGCACAGTTTCATAAGATTAGTTTGCAAAAAGATTGTTTCCACTCTATGCTGGAGCAGCCAATCAGTAGAATCGAGGAAAATTCCTGGTGGTTTATGGGTTGAAGCAGCGTAGATGGCAGGCAGCTGTGTGTTAAACCACATACATAGACAAATGTGTGCATGCACACATAAACACACAGACACGCACATACACACACACACATGTAGCCCCTAACTATCAAACCATGCCTCCTCACACAGGAGGCAATGAATCAATGAGTGCATCCTTAGCTTTTGATCAATATGAACAGTGAAAAAAAAAAGTGAGCAGAAAAAAACATTTAAAAAAGGCATTAGAGGAAGATGTAAGAAAATTTGCCAAACTGACAGACTTTTATTTATAACAGCAGCAGCGCAGATGTTAGCGATGCAGATGATACCTATGATACACTCAGTGGTACTGAATATTATCCCAGTGACAATAATCTAAATGCAAATCACTTACAGAGAAAAAGACACAGAAGTTTACTGTTTGAAATCACAAGATGTTTAGGCCTTAAAAGCCTTAAGCTACAATTTCTAGGTAGTCCATCTTTTCTCCATCGCCAAGCTACGTTCAGTTTGGTGTTCATTGTTGGGATATTTCTAAAAAAAATGGTTACGCCCGAATTGTTATGGTACAGCCTAATTGCAAAGATATTAAAATTGAATGTTCAGAAATCCGGCACTTTAATCAATCAAGTTTTCTATTGTTACTTGACATTCATTAGTTTCTTTAGTCAATGTGTTGTATGTGCATCTCTTTTTATTTGCAAGCAATGAAGCGGTCACTATGAAATTAGCATTGTAATGAGCACGTAAACTAATTAGATTTTTGGAATTGATTTAAACAGGATCAAGGTCGCAGCAAGGTGAGAGCTTCTGCCCAGTTTGAAATATACTTTAAGGGCATGTCTGGCATACAAATTAGCAACACGAAGGACTAGACTTGCTGGCGGCAAACCTGTACAGCGTACAGCATATAAAAACATCTCTCTTTCACACACACACACACACACACACACACACACACACACACACACACGTGCAATTTAGTGCAATTTATTCGCAAAGTGTTTTTCCAGAATGATTTTTTTAAGCACTTTTTAAATTAAGATTCATGTGTAAGAACACATTCACACATTTGTCTTGACTCCTCTAAACACTTAAATCTGAAGTATCTAATTCTCCCTGAGGTTGAGTCAAGGTCATAGTTAATTCATTTCCCATAAAATTCGTTAAAATGCAGCTGTATGTAGATGTGTGTTGATGTATGTAGTTGTGAGTATGTTAATGTCAATAGATGTTGATTTTTCTACATGTGTGTAGATGTGAGTAGATGTGATTAGATGTGTGTAGATGTAAGTTAATAAGTGTTGATATTTGTAGATGTGAGTAGATGTGATTAGATGTGTGTTGATGTATGTAGATGTGTCTGGAGGTGTGTTGATGTGAGTAGATGTATGTTAATATGTGTTGATATTTGTAGGTGTGTGTAGATGTGATTAGATGTGTGTTGATGTGTGTAGATGTATGCAGAAGTGTGTGTTGATGTGAGTAGATGTGAACAGATGTGTGTAGATGTGTCTGGAGGTGTGTTGATGTGAGTAGATGTATGTTAATGTGTGGACGTGAGTAGTTGTGTGTACATATAAGTAGATGTGTGTTGATGTGAGTAGATGTGTGTAGGTGTGTCTGGAGGTGTGTTGATGTGAGTAGATGTATGTTAATGTGTGTTGATATTTGTAGTTGTGTGTAGATGTGATTAGATGTATGTTAATGTGTGTTGATATTTGTAGGTGTGTGTAGATGTGATTAGATGTGTGTAGATGTAAGTTAATATGTGTTGATATTTGTAGTTGTGTGTAGATGTGACTAGATGTATGTTAATGTGTGTTGATATTTGTAGGTGTGTAGATGTGAGTAGATGTATGTTAATGTGTGTGATATTTGTAGGTGTGTGTAGATGTGATTAGATGTGTGTAGATGTAAGTTAATATGTGTTGATATTTGTAGTTGTGTGTAGATGTGAGTAGATGTATGTTAATGTGTTGATATTTGTAGTTGTGTGTAGATGTGACTAGATGTATGTTAATGTGTGTTGATATTTGTAGGTGTGTGTAGATGTGAGTAGATGTATGTTAATATGTGTTGATATTTGTAGGTGTGTGTAGATGTGATTAGATGTGTGTAGATGTAAGTTAATATGTGTTGATATTTGTAGTTGTGTGTAGATGTGAGTAGATGTATGTTAATGTGTGTTGATATTTGTAGTTGTGTGTAGATGTGACTAGATGTATGTTAATGTGTGTTGATATTTGTAGGTGTGTGTAGATGTGAGTAGATGTATGTTAATATGTGTTGATATTTGTAGGTGTGTGTAGATGTGATTAGATGTGTAGATGTAAGTTAATATGTGTTGATATTTGTAGTTGTGTGTAGATGTGAGTAGATGTATGTTAATGTGTGTTGATATTTGTAGTTGTGTAGATGTGACTAGATGTATGTTAATGTGTGTTGATATTTGTAGGTGTGTAGATGTGAGTAGATGTATGTTAATGTGTGTTGATATTTGTAGGTGTGTGTAGATGTGATTAGATGTGTGTAGATGTAAGTTAATATGTGTTGATATTTGTAGTTGTGTGTAGATGTGAGTAGATGTATGTTAATGTGTGTTGATATTTGTAGTTGTGTGTAGATGTGACTAGATGTATGTTAATGTGTGTTGATATTTGTAGGTGTGTGTAGATGTGAGTAGATGTATGTTAATATGTGTTGATATTTGTAGGTGTGTGTAGATGTGATTAGATGTGTGTAGATGTAAGTTAATATGTGTTGATATTTGTAGTTGTGTGTAGATGTGAGTAGATGTATGTTAATGTGTGTTGATATTTGTAGTTGTGTGTAGATGTGACTAGATGTATGTTAATGTGTTGATATTTGTAGGTGTGTGTAGATGTGAGTAGATGTATGTTAATATGTGTTGATATTTGTAGGTGTGTGTAGATGTGATTAGATGTGTAGATGTAAGTTAATATGTGTTGATATTTGTAGTTGTGTGTAGATGTGAGTAGATGTATGTTAATGTGTGTTGATATTTGTAGTTGTGTGTAGATGTGACTAGATGTATGTTAATGTGTGTTGATATTTGTAGGTGTGTGTAGATGTGAGTAGATGTATGTTAATATGTGTTGATATTTGTAGTGTGTGTAGATGTGATTAGATGTGTAGATGTAAGTTAATATGTGTTGATATTTGTAGTTGTGTGTAGATGTGAGTAGATGTATGTTAATGTGTGTTGATATTTGTAGTTGTGTGTAGATGTGACTAGATGTATGTTAATGTGTGTTGATATTTGTAGTTGTGTGTAGATGTGAGTAGATGTATGTTAATATGTGTTGATATTTGTAGGTGTGTGTTTAGATGTGATTAGATGTGTGTAGATGTAAGTTATTATGTGTTGATATTTGTAGTTGTGTGTAGATGTGAGTAGATGTATGTTAATGTGTGTTGATATTTGTAGTTGTGTGTAGATGTGATTAGATGTATGTTAATGTGTGTTGATATTTGTAGGTGTGTGTAGATGTGAGTAGATGTATGTTAATGTGTGTTGATATTTGTAGGTGTGTGTAGATGTGATTAGATGTGTGTAGATGTAAGTTAATATGTGTTGATATTTGTAGTTGTGTGTAGATGTGACTAGATGTATGTTAATGTGTGTTGATATTTGTAGTTGTGTGTAGATGTGAGTAGATGTATGTTAATATGTGTTGATATTTGTAGGTGTGTGTGTAGATGTGATTAGATGTGTGTAGATGTAAGTTAATATGTGTTGATATTTGTAGTTGTGTGTAGATGTGTCTAGATGTGTGTTATTGTGTATACATGTGTTTAGATATGTATTGATTTGTGTAGATGTGTAGATATAACTAGATGTACGTTGATGAGAATAGATGTGTGTAGGTGTATGTTGATGAGTGTAAATGTGTGTAGATGTATGTTGATGTGTGTAAATGTGTGTAGATGTAAGTAGATGTGTTTATATGTATGTTGATGTGTGTAGATGTGTGTAAATGTGTGTAGACGTGTGTAAATTTATGTTGATGTGTGTAGATGTGTGGAAATATGTGTAGATGTAAGTAGGTGTGTTTGGATGTATGTTGATGTGTGTAAATATGTAGATGTAAGTAGATGTGTGTAGTCAAGTCAAATCAAGAAGCTTTTATTGTCCTTTCAACCATATATATCTGATGCAGTACACAGTGAGTTGATGTATGTTGATGTGAATAGATGTGTGTAGGTGTATGTTGATGTGTGTAAATGTGTAGATATATGTTGATATATGTAAATGTGTGTAGATGTAAGGAGATGTGTTTAGATGTATATTGATGTGTGTAAATATATGTTGATGTGTGTAGATGTATGTTGATGTGTAGATGTGTAAATGTGTGTAGATGTGAATAGATGTGTGTAGATGTATGCTGATGTGAATAGATGTGTGTAGATGTAAGCAGATGTGTGTAAATGTGTGTAGATGTAAGAAGATGTGTGTAAATGTGTGTAGATGTAAGTAGATGTGTGTAAATGTGTGTAGATGTAAGTAGATGTAAGTAGATGTGTGTAAATGTGTGTAAATGTAAGTACCGGTAGATGTGTGTAGATGTACGTAGATGTGTGTAAATGTAAGTAGATGTGTGTAAATGTAAGTAGATGTGTGTAGATGTAAGTAGATGTGTGTAAATGTGTGTAGATGTAAGTAGATGTGTAAATGTGTGTAGATGTAAGTAGATGTGTAAATGTAAGTAGATGTGTGTAGATGTAGATGTGTGTAAATGTGTGTAGATGTAAGTAGATGTGTGTAGATGTAAGTAGATGTGTGTTAATGTGTAGATGTAAGTAGATGTGTAAATGTAAGTAGATGTGTAAATGTGTGTAGATGTAAGTAGATGTTTGTAGATGTGTAGATGTAAGTAGATGTGTGTAGATGTAAGTAGATGTGTGTAAATGTGTGTAGATGTAAGTAGATGTAGATGTAAGTAGATGTAAGTAGATGTGTGTAGATGTAAGTAGATGTGTGTAAATGTGTGTAGATGTAAGTAGATGTGTAGATGTAAGTAGATGTGTGTAAATGTAAGTAGATGTGTGTAGATGTAAGTAGATGTGTGATGTAAGTAGATGTGTAGATGTGTGTAGATGTAAGTAGATGTGTAGATGTGTGTAGATGTAAGTAGATGTGTGTAGATGTGTAGATGTGTGTAGATGTAAGTAGATGTGTGTAGATGTAAGTAGATGTAAGTAGATGTGTAGATGTAAGTAGATGTGTGTAAATGTGTGGATGTAAGTAGATGTGTGTAGATGTAAGTAGATGTGTAAATGTGTGTAGATGTAAGTAGATGTGTGGAGCTGTAAGTAGATGTGTGTAGATGTGTGTAGATGTGTAAATGTGTGTAGATGTAAGTAGATGTGTGGAGATGTAAGTAGATATGTGTAGATGTGTGTAGATGTGTGTAAATGTGTGTAGATGTAAGTAGATGTGTAGATGTAAGTAGATGTGTGTAAATGTGTGTAGATGTAAGTAGATGTGTGTAGATGTAAGTAGATGTGTGGAGATGTAAGTAGATGTGTGTAGATGTGTAAATGTGTGTAGATGTAAGTAGATGTGTAGATGTGTAAATGTGTGTAGATGTAAGTAGATGTGTGGAGATGTAAGTAGATGTGTAGATGTGTGTAAATGTGTGTAGATGTAAGTAGATGTAGATGTAAGTAGATGTGTGTAGATGTGTGTAAATGTGTAGATGTAAGTAGATGTGTAGATGTAAGTAGATGTGTAAATGTGTGTAGATGTAAGTAGATGTGTGTAGATGTAAGTAGATGTGTGTAGATGTGTGTAAATGTGTAGATGTAAGTAGATGTGTGTAGATGTAAGTAGATGTGTAGATGTGTAAATGTGTGTAGATGTAAGTAGATGTGTAGATGTAGATGTGTGTAAATGTGTGTAGATGTAAGTAGATGTGTGTAGATGTAAGTAGATGTGTGTAGATGTGTGTAAATGTGTGTAGATGTAAGTAGATGTGTGGAGATGTAAGTAGATGTGTGTAAATGTGTGTAGATGTAAGTAGATGTGTAGATGTAAGTAGATGTAGATGTGTGTAAATGTAAGTAGATGTGTAGATGTAAGTAGATGTGTAGATGTGTGTAAATGTGTGTAGATGTAAGTAGATGTGGAGATGTAAGTAGATGTGTGTAGATGTGTGTAGATGTAAGTAGATGTGTGGAGATGTATGTTGGTGTGTGTAGGTGATGGAGCTGTGTGTCCTGGTGTAGAATAGTGACTAAGCGTGTGTGTGTGTGTGTGTGTGTGTGTGTAGGAGGAGGGTCAGTCAGTGAGACTAATAAGGACACGCTTTCCTCCATGAGCTTCCATTCTCACTTTTTACCTCCGATCGTGTGCGCTGTGGAGACCAGGCGCGTTCAAAACAGCGCTTCAAGCGGCTTCAGGGGGGAAAAAACTTTCTCAGCAGATGTAAGTACGATGCCTTCTTATATTTGTTTAATTCCTTGTTATATTTGTTTTATTGCGCTAGTGCTCCTTCAGCAGAGTATTCGCCTACTTCGCCAAGTGTGTGTGTGTCATTTCCAAATGTGCATGTGTCTTCATTCCTGTGGCGCCTCGCATGATGTCGGCCTCGAACCAAAACTCCTTCATAATGTGTTTCTGCACGTCTTTCAGCAGGAACACAGTCATCTCAGCTCATATGTGCAGCTGAACAGTGCGCAGGATAACGCGTGCATGGTGCATGTGCATGCATGTGTGTATGTGTGTGTGTGTGCGCGCGCGCGCTGTGTAATACTACTGTCATTTCTACTGTACACAGACACCCCCACCTCACAGTGTGTAATGCAGGCAGCAGTTTCTTCAGACATGCCCAGAGCCCGGAATTACAACACGCGCGCACAAGAGATACACGCATACACACACACACACACATCTGCGAGATTTATTCATAAGTTGATTTTTGTGCCCAGTCAACACCACGGACTGTAGTCAGGACATTCCACGCTGTCCCGTGGTAAGTGATGTGACACCTTCCTGTGCGCTCATCAGCCAAGTGTTAAAGAGACGCTCGGGCTCATCCCCCACGTGATCCACGGGCAACGTCCCAAACCGCGCACTACCGCACTAAAAAGCAAGTCAAAATAGTACCTCCGTATGGCAACCCATACTAGTACTGTAGTGTGCGGTTTGGGACACAGCCACGAGGTGTATTTATTAATGGAATATGTGACCTCACATCTGAGACGGATGCACAGCTGAGCGCGAGCGCGGCTCAGGTTCAGGAGACAGGTAAACGGAGGATGGGATCAGGTTCAACGGAAAAACTTTATGAGGATGACACACTCACACGCACACACACATACACACTTATTGATGATTGATGGATCAATCACACACACACACACACACACACATACACACTTATTGATGATTGATGGATCAATCACACACACATACACACACACACACACACACACACACACATTTATGATTGGATTGATCAACCACACACACACACACACACACACACACACACACACACACATATTATATATTATATCTGTTTATTTAATGCATGTCTAATCATCCTGCTTATCACAATACTAAGTAACTCTGCATAAGTAACACCCATGCTCTTTTAGTATGTTTTCGATTGTACATTTTAAATACGACGTCTCGCTTTTGGAAATGCAGTTAATTATTTGAAATGAAACACGTCATGAATAAACTCATATAAGACTTGTATTGTGTTTTAGATATCCAGTACCACCTTTCTCATGGTCAAGTGAAGAAATGAGTCACTGGTTAAAATGGATTTTCTTCTGGGTAGTAAATGCCGTTCCTTTGACTGCTGGCATGGCAGTAAATAATAAAACAGGTATGTAGATCAGAGCCATCAGGTCTGCTTCACATATGTATGTTGTCTAGTCCTTTTGTTGTTCTTGTTTTTTTGTTTGTTTGTTTGTTTTATTAACTATCTTTTATTTTTGCTGCTAAAACAAATGTTTCACAGCAGGGAATCTGTGATTGGTGTTGTATTTGTGCTGTGGGTGGGCTTCACACCATGGCTAGTAAATGTATCTCTAAACACCAGAGCTGTTAAATGTATTTGCTTTGGTGGCATCATGTTGCTTAGGTTGCCAACTTTAGCTCACACATGGTATGAAAGAAGGTAAAGTCGACCTCTTAGTTGTGAAGAAGGATTAAAAATAAAACATCACCCCTAATTAACACGTATGTGTAAATGAGCTCTTTAATTAACCAGGAGGGTAAATAAACGATTTGTTGTTAAAAAATCTTGCTTTCTTTAAAGTGCCTACAAGCACATACTTTCTGACATGAACTTTGTGGCTCTATAAATGTATAATAGAGGACATAGAGGTCACCAGGACAGGTGTCACACGTACACTGCTATGAATCCTTTTTATCCCCAAGTGTAGCAGTAGATTACTGTATGATCAGATACTATATAATATACAATATCATGTCAATCACTGTGTATTAACAAAGTCGGCTTTTAAGAACTGTATTCATTCGAGATGCGTATATATTCATGCTTTCCTGAGCAAATATTAAGCCTTTAATATTTGCCTCTAATAAAAATGTGTGTAAATTGAGAATTTCAACTGCGTATTCATTTCAGCACAATGCTGCATAAGCAACAAACTCATCCATTTGCTAGAAACCCAGCCTTTAATCAATAGCAAAGTTTTGGCTCCAATAATTTGACATATTTTTGGCAAACATCTTTTTGATCAAATGTGAAAAAGATCTCATACATTATGGTTATTTGTTTCTTGGAATTTGTCCTATAACAAATATTTATGTTTCAGGTCATTTATGTCCTCCTTTAAAACTGGAGAAAGGATGGCATTCCAACATGAACGACCGTCATGAATACACAGGTAGATTTTAGAAATACTCTTATCTATCTACGCTTATCAACTTTAATCCGTTCCTTAAAACCGGTCGAAATGCGAAAAGGTCGAAGAGTGAATGTAACTGAATGTATCCCATAATAAATAATGGAAAACCAATTAATCCGTTTCCGACCTCCACCGATACCCATTTATTAACCATTTTTGCCCTGTTTTAAGCAGTATTAATACTAAATAATACATAAAATAATACAGGTACATGAATAATACTGTATAATACAGTAAAAAGTATAAATTAAAAACATTAAAAAAGTAACAAAAAAAATGATTCTACTGTATTCGTTAGAGATAACTTCTCTCTTTGTCTCCATCATCACACGCTGCTTGGCCTGCACATCACTAGCTTTTTTTGGAACCATATTTCTAGTGTATTTTCACAAATTTAAACAAAAAAAAAGACTTTACACTTTAAACAAAGTATAGTATATACAATATACACGCACTAAATTGTTATATTGACCGCTAAATAACACTATATTGTTCACAGACCGAAGTTTAATTTACGGTAGATGCTCTCTCCACCAAGGCTGAGGCGAGAAACTGTTCGCTAAGCGAAAAGGTCGATGTCCGAGCCGGTGAACATTTCAATGAAATATATTGTATAACATTAACATACCCTCCCCCACTCTTTTTGTAGGATTTGATTTGGCAGAAAAGTTTGCTCTCCGGAAGGGAACAAGTACAGAAGACAGACCTTTCTTCAGATTAGGCAGCAAGCCCCTGGTCAAAGCCACTGAGTAAGTTTTGTTTTTATGAAGAATACATTATCTGGGGTTTGGTCTATTTATTTCATATGTGTACAGATCTTTTACAAGTCTCAGTATCTGAAAATCATACTTGAATAAAAATATAGATGCCTTACTGCTATACTTAACAATTTCAATATGACTTACCGTATTTTTCGGACTATAAGCCGCTACTTTTTTCCCACGTTTTGAACCCCGCGGCTTAAACAACGAAGCGGCTAATTTATGAATTTGTCCTGGGTTTTTCCCGGTTTCACAAACTTCAAGCCAAAAAACTGCCCTTGTAACGCGTTGAGTCTGGGTAAAGGGAGAGCGCGCTAACTCCAGTTACAACAGAAATCATATAAGCACAGACAGGTTTCCAAAACTCGTACTTTTTTATTTTTCTTGGCAACAGCATTACGAAACTTAGAAATGAGCATCAGAAAATAATAAGGACATATTCCTTGGTCTCCACACATGCAGTAATAGTGGAAAAATGCAGTGGCAGGCTATTCCCAAGATACTCTGCTCTTAAAGGAAGCGCAACATATTTCACCCGTTACACCGTGTGTAACGTGTCTTTTGTTAAAGCCTGTGTAAAGTGTAGACACCTGCGGCTTATAGACAGGTGCGGCTTATTTATGTTTAAAATAAAAATATTTGTAAAATTCAGTGGGTGCAGCTTATATATGGGTGCGCTTTATAGTCCGGAAATTATGGTAAGTAAAAGACTTAGAAGTGTCTGATTTGAACAATAGGTGAGTATTGAACGCAGGCTAAAAGATGCTCTTGTCCTCAAAACCAAGACACTTTAGTGAAAAGCCAAAAACATTTGATTTGTGAGGTTACTAATTCATATGAAACTGTACACCTCAACACTGCAGTAACCATCATCACAACAGCCGCTTCAACATTCCAGAATAAAAAAAAGATCAAATAAGTTGGTCAAAAAAAAAAAAAAAGAGACAAAGTAGTAAAGCAATCTTTCAAAATAGTGTCTTCAATTAACAAACAAAATAACAGTTTCATGTCACACAGTGGGAGAAACAATAGTATTCAATGGAAAAATAAAATAAAATAAAATAATTCTGGATAAAGTAAAGCCGAATATTCAGTGCTGAGTGAGATTTGATGCACCACTCATTCGGTCACAGGCTGCAGATGCGGGTAGAGGAGTGTTGAGCCTCAATGACGTCTTCAACAGCGGTGCAAAATGTAATTAATAACGGTCATTGTCAATTAAAATATTGTGAAAAGTACACAAATTGTTTCATAAATGTACTTGAGTACAGAGTCAATAACTTTATAACTTTGATACTCAGTAAAACTAGAAAGTAGCAAAAATTACTTAAGTACAATATTTAAATACATTTACTCAAATACACCACTGCTTATAAGAAGCTGTTAACAGTTAGCAGTGCTGCTATTACAGTTCTGTTCAGAGCTGAACGATATTAAAGAAAGTAAGGTAAGAACTTGTTAAATAATGTCACATGCGATACTCTCGTGCTATGGTAATGCTATAAGGGAGTGTTTCCGTGCCACCGTCGCCTCTGGTTTGCTCATTAGGGATGAATTTATAGGGAAACATTTATGGATGTAAAATTTATATTCTCAATGTATGTATTTATTTTTTACAGATGCTTTGTGACAAATGTCCATTATAAGTATAAAATAAAATATAAAAAAAAAAAATATTCAAATTATTTTGAAAATTATATGAAAATATTAAGTGATATATAGTCATGTAAAAATGAATTTTCAATTCTATGGTTTGACATATTAGAATTACGAATTAAACATATGAAATCATTAAATCAGGTCTTAGAATTAGGTCAATACAATCTCAAATAAACAACACCACCTGACATATTATAACTTGTCATCATTTATTTTATTAAATTTACAATGTTAGAAAGAAGTCACATAAAGTCACATGGGTTCCAATGGGTTCTTTCATGCCACATTATTCTCTTTACCTATTTACGAGGTGGTATGAAACATTTTAGTTTACAAGTAAGTACTTTACAAAATGTACAATGGGAAAGTCATGTCTGAGAAGCTATGTACACCTTTAAAGTTTCCATAGGCTGTAAGAGGATAGGTAGTAGCCAGGTTGTGCTAATCAAATGCCCTTTTTTATTTGATTGTTAGCAAATGTGTCCCACTAAATAAAAGGCAAAGATTTAGTCGTTTGCTGATCTGGAGCATTCAGGTGTGTGTGTTAGCACACTGCCACAGAGGAAAGACATCAGCAATGAAGCATTTTTTGCTGCCCAACAATTAAGGGTTATAAGGCCATTTTAAAACAATTTTAAGCCCATTATTCTACAATTAGGATAATTATTCATAAAGGTCCCCTGGTGGTCTAGTGGTTAGGATGCGGCACTCTCACCACTGCGGCCCGGGTTCAATCCCCGGTCAGGGAACCACCCCCAGCCACTTTTAGTGCCGGTCCCAAACCCGGATAAATTGGGGAGGGTTGCGTTAGGAAGGGCATCCAGCGTAAAAACATATGCCAAATCAAACATGCGGAGGATCCGCTGTGGCGACCCCTAACGGGAGAAGCCGAAAGAAAGTTTATTCATAAGTTCAAAACATTCAAGACAGTTGCCAGTCTTCCCAGGGGTGGACGTCCATTCAAATTCACCCCAGGTTCAGACCGTGCAATGTTCAGAGAAATTACAAAAAGCAGAACAGAATGTTCACAGATTTACAACAGAATTTCTGAAAAAGAGCAGAATGAAGGTGTTTTATTGGTCCAGCCAAGTCCAAAACTCAACGCGACCAAACTAATTATATAAAATATATAATATGTAGGTTTTATATATATATATATATATATGCTGTAAGGAAATCATTCATAAACTATCAAAAATAAAAAATTCATGACACAGGAAGAGTGTCAGTGGATTAAATACAGGTAGGTGTGCTAATGCTAAGCGTCAGTGGTATGCAGACGATCAGAACTGAGCGAGTTGATGATAAAAAAACAGTTAGATGATATCTGAGGTCATTGTCAAGCCAGTTGTCCTCTCATAGTAGTGGCAAAAAGAGATTGTATTTGTGAGAGCAGAAGCAATGGAAGAAGCTGGACATGATTTTTCTTTTATATACAAAATATGAGACCTTTTCCAAGTGTATATGTCTATATGACCTTTGAACCACATGTGAGCTTTAGAAACACTAAGATTTGCCTTCATACACCCCCAAATAACAGCTGGGGTATAAATGAAAGTCTATCCGCTGTTATTTGTGTTGCTCCAAAACGTCTTTTCACTTTTTAAAG
This sequence comes from Silurus meridionalis, assembly GCF_014805685.1. NCBI lineage: Eukaryota > Metazoa > Chordata > Actinopteri > Siluriformes > Siluridae > Silurus > Silurus meridionalis. The sequence goes on along the minus strand of NC_060911.1, from coordinate 11,866,616 downwards.
TATTATTTTGCTTAATTTATTTAAAAGCCTTTGTGATATGAAAATTTGATTTTGTTATACAAAATTCAGGCATAACATTATGACATTATAACATTATGATTGTTGAGTAAATAACACTGATTATCTCTTCATAATGGTCTCTGTTAGTGGGTGGGATCTATTAGGCAGCAAGTAAACATTTTGTCCTCAAAGTTGACGTGTTAGAAGCAGGAAAAATGGGCGAGCGTAAGGATTTGAGTGAGTTTGACAAATTGTGACGTCTAGACGACCGGGTCAGAGCATCTCCAAAACTGCAGCTGTTGTGGGCTGCAGTGGTCAGAATCTATCAAAAGTGCTCCAAGGAATGAACCGGTGACAGGGCCGTGGGCGGCTGAGACTCAGTGATGCATGTGGGGAGCGAAGGCTGGTCAGACGAGCTCCTGTAGCTCAAATTACTGAAAAAGTTAATGCTGTTAATAATTGACAGGTCAAAACTGTTTTGGCAGCAAAAGGGGAACCAACACAATATTGGGCAGGTGGTGATGATGTTATGTCTGATCGGTGCAGCCCTTTCTGCATGCAGTTTGAATATAATTTGTTTGGTAATAGGGACTTTGTCTGAATTGGAGATGCTGTTTTAATGGATCATTACAATGGTCCCCCGGAACTCGCGGGGGTTACGTTCAAAGGCCACGAGTTCTGAAAATTTGCGAATTTTGGACATCACCCCCGCAGCCCCTATGATAGTGAATTCATCTAGACATTATGTCACTTTAATACAATAATGTGTTTTAAAATATTTTATGAAATTTCTTTAGTGAAAACATAGTTTTCCTAACATTAAACGTTATACCTAACGGTCCTGAACAATCGGTCCCGCTGCGGATTCCCTGCGCATTTAAGGATAATCCACAACTTGCTGTTAGTTAGTTTCCAAATGAGAACCTTTCCGAGCCGCGAGTTTCGAACCGCAAATTATCTGGGAATGACTGTATTCCAAAAAATAAAGAAAAGAGGAAAAAAGTTAATTGCATAATTCTGTGGTTTCACAGAAAAAACCCACAGAGCAGCACCTTTAATCAGCATATGGTTGACACTGCTCAATTCCTGGAAATGTGCCAGGATAATATTTAGTTTCTGTGCTGCAAACTAATATTTTCTCAGGGTGTAAGTTTGACTTTGGGTCAACTGATACCCGGATGAATGGCCGACCAGTGCAGCGGCAGACTCACTGGCCGGATGATACAGGACGTACTCAGTATAGTCTGCTTTGAGAGATCATTCCATAATATGGCTAATAAGAATAAACTCTGAGGTAAGCTGGTAAATTATTTGTATTGAACTAAGTTGCAGATGTACAGTGGACTTGGTTTACTTGGAGAACTTGATTCTGTGTTTATAGGACAGGACATTTTAATTAGGTGGAAAATCTGTGCTGTAATGAGAGAATAGCTGCTATTTACTGTGTAATTGATTATTACAAAAAAGCTTCAGTAAAAAAAGCTTTTGAGTTGCTGTATAAAAGCTATAAGCTTTGTTTTTGGTCTCTAATTTGTAGTGTTTAGATTTGTTTTAACATCAAATGACAGGAACAAAATGGTGTTTGGAAAAAACATTGTATTTGCCTACAAAGAATATAAAGCTTCAGGAAATATATGAGGTACGTGTGGCTTAAACCCAGCTGTTACAATCTTGATCAGGTTATCTTTGTTATGGCCCCAGAACAGGTGATTGGTGATCTGTTGCTTTACCTAAGCTTGAATGGCTTGCAGCTTCCTGTTGTGTTTATGTTCCTTCCTAGACCTTAGAAGCCATCTATGAGCCTAAAGATAGAGGGAAAGAAGGGAAGGGGATACTAGGGGCATTTAACCACCCCTTCTCTTTCCAGCCTGCAATTATGGACAAGCTTTGACAGGTGATGGTGCTTGTCAGCTGGACATGTCAGTGGAGCTCGTGCTCCAAACATTTCTCACTTTACTCACAGGAAATGTTGCTGCGCTCCTCTTTCAGGTCTTGGATCGTGTTTACTGGCCCGGACTTTGAAATGATACTGTTACATGGAAAAGGAAGACATGATGTGCTTGGTTCAAGTTGTTGGTTGAAAGTAGGTCCTGCTTCTGTAGACGTGATGCCATGTGGATAGCTTTTTTTTTTTTTTTTTAGATGAGAAAGTTTTAATATGAATTTAGTTGCTTTTGTGAGGCTTTTCTTTTCTCATCCATCTTTTTTAAACAAAGTGGCTCTGTGTTTTGCTTATCAACCCAACAGTAGCATGCACATGCAGCTTTTTTTGCCTGGGGTGCCACTGAGCTGGGCTCGGCTTGCTTCTGCTCAGCTGTGCTCAGTTACTGCTCTCTCTCTGTGATATCGCTTTACTCTTAATACATATATATAAATAGATTTGTGATAATTAACCAAGGTGTAAGCTCATTCAAGGAAGTTACACTCCATCTTTTGGGCCTTAGCAAACCATTCACAAATGGCATGACCATGCCTCTAGTGCCACATCAGTAGATAAGCAGATTGTTTGGAAATGCAAGCTTCTGTGCCTGCTATAATCTGCTAAGATCTAAAATTAATGCACTGTAACAAATGAATGTTGCAGTACATTAATTTCAGATTGTAGCTTTGAGGAGGTTTGCATTTTTAGCTGATTAGTATATACTTAAAATAGTAGATAGTGTGTTCCATGTCTATGTGTTGAAGATTAATAGCTTAGCACATCCAGCTATATCTGCGTTTCATGGTACTTGTGCAGCAAAATGACCTATAAATTATATTTTTAATGTGCTTTCTCATTGGCTTTGAGTCAGCTTCTGGCAACATAACCCATTCAGATCCACTGCCAGACTTCACCAATAGTCAATGGGAGATGGGGAGATGGTGAGATGGTGATATAGTAGCCTAGTGGTCAAGGCATTAGACTTTGAAGCCGAACATCAAATCCCAGGCACACTAAGATGACATTCTTGGGCCCCTAAGCAAAGCCCTTAATCCTATAGCTGCTCACTTGTACGAATGAGATAATTGTATGTCATTCTGGATAAGGGCATGTGGTAAATGTAGTCCTGTTCCTGCTAAATATCCAATTGGAGCCTAGTGTAACATATTTCAGCTGTAGATAGTTAGAGTTGCTAGAATCTACAACATGGGGTTGTTTCAGTTTATTAAAAGCTCAAATTGTTGTTCATACATTCCATGTCCTTTTGTGCTCCAAAATCTCAAAAAAATAAGTTTTTGCCTACTAAAACCCACAATAGCGGCTTTGATTTGAAGACAGAAAGACACAGGTTTGACGAGAAAGGGCTCAAATCACTCACTCTTTACTTATAGTGCCATTTTTTGTTTCGATTTGAGGGAACTTTGAGGATGGATTTAAACTGTAATTAATATTAACAGTTTTCTCCACTGACTCAGGACCACTTTTTACATTTAAACACCATTTAATCACTGCACACCTTAACAATGATGGAACTGCAATGAATGGACATTCCATGTTGTGGATAAAGTTGGGTCCCTTTTGAGTCTTGTTTCCTTCAAGGTTTCCTCCTCATGCAAACTTACAATTATATATAACAAACATCTACAATGTTTTCGAGCCACGTAAAGCTGCCTTGAGACAATGTCTATTGTTAAAAGCACTATACAAATAATATGAATTGAATTGAAATATTTATTCAGAATACACATATGCACTATAATATTGTTAGATAAAGATGGAGAAAACATTTGAGATGAGTAATAGCAGGGTTGAAGCACCATAAATAGGATATCAAATCATCCTGCTGTGTTGTGCAGTGCCTCAAGTCTAAATTAATATACTGTATTAATAATTTTTTATGTACCAAAAGCAGATTTATGAGTTCTGTTACCACTTTTTAGTCCGTTGAGGACAGAGAGTTTTTAATTTGTTGATCTGCTAATTATTTTTCACAATGCTCATACTTTCTATGAAATGTACATTATTTGTCTACTTTAAAAATATTCATAGCTGCTATAGACAAGTGGATGATGTGGTGTCACAATAAATAATATTTCTCCTTTCCACATTCTGTCCATCTGACTATGGGTTTTCTTCCACCTCCCTAAATATGACAATGGATAAATTGGTGACTAAATATTACCGTTGCGTGAATGTGTGTGTTTCCATAGTGTCCTGTGTGATAGACTGGCATTCCATGTAGCGTATCTTCTTGCATTAATCCAGGTGTTACTTGAGATCCAACGTTATTCTGATCAGGAAAAGAATTCTCCCTAAAAGTGAATGAATAAACGAGACAGATCATTTCCACAGTACTGTATTGTGGATAATTCTGCAATTTTAGGTCTCTTTAAAGATTTAAGAAAGTGAAAAGAAACCTGCATGAACTTCTTTAATGTAACAAATCTTTTGGAGGGCTTTTTCTATATGCCTTTAAAATATCCAAGCTATGCCTAGGTCCTATAATTTCTTTTCCTCTGTTGATCTGATCTGTAATGAAGCATTTTCTAATACATTTCCAATTGTCTTTTGACATATTACGTACTATATATGACTTACGCATGTTATCATGCTCTTCTACTTGCAACTTAGGTCTGCTGTGCAGGCAGATGGAGTCACACGGGGTCCAGTGGGTTCTTTCATGCCACATTATTCTCTTATTATATTTACGAGGTGGTATCAGCCCAGCTGGCATTCATCCGATCTCTTGCTATCTTCCAATGAATTTCTTCTGCTCTTCTTGAACGACTCATTTCAGCATCTCTGTATATCAAACTTATGTAATGTTGAAAGTCTTTGTGGCAGATTTGCCCAGTTTCATGCAGAACTTTACGTGTGCTCCTTGTTCTAAGTTGCTGTCCATGATGAAATGGTGGACGTGGTCACGCACATGGTCAGAGTAGCACCAGTTATCACCATTAGTCTCGACACCTTTTGATACAGCCTCATATAGAAGCAGCTTGCAAAACACATTAGTGGAGAATGTCTGATGTTGATACTTTTCCGATGTGGGCAGAGTTAATGGGGATACAGTAATTCCCCGTTTTATCGCGGTTTGAATCTGAATCTATTTCACGGTATGAGAAATTTTATTTCAAGGTATAGGTCTTTAAATAGGTAGTTATCGTGGAAAATTGACGAAAGGGACTTTATATAATAAATTGATTTAAATATTTCAGAAATGAAAAGGACTTTACCTTATTTGAATACTTTTTTCTCTTTCACTTTGCTGAAGTGCTTGTGTCTTGGCATAACATACCTTGGATCAAGGGTATTGATCAAGTCTTAAAACCCCTTCTTCCCCCTCACCTTCAGGCAGGCAGCCAGGTCTTTTCTTTAGAGCGTATAAAAATAGCAATTTTGACATGAACATGAAGGTAAAATGAATTAATTAATTAAAATAAAAGTTATATTTGGAGCATCCACTCTTCTTAATTAAAAAGAATATGCAGTTTGTCAAGTTGGTGCAATGGGGCTAAAATTGTGGCACACTGCAGTTTTTGTGCACATTATCAGCTTTACACAGATAATGTGGTGATTAAAAGTGAATATGTTCTTTATAAGTAAGTTTGTCCATGATTAGCGAGGCGGTGGCGACTGTGGTGAAGGAAAAACTCCCTGAGATGGCATAAGGAAGAAACCTTAAGAGGAACCAGACTCGAGGGAACCCATCCTCATCTGGGTTGCACCGAATGTCCATTTATAACAGATATACGATGTTGCGGGGTACAGTGATGATGATCAGAAGTGAAAAGTAGTCCTGAGACAGTGTAGCAGACTGTTGACATTAACTACAGTCCAATCCATCCTCAAAGCTCCCATTCTTACCCTCTATAATTATCATCACAAGACAATTTATAATGTTGCTAAATAAATAATGCAAAAAGAATTTTTTTTTGCTTAAAACTTGATTTAATACACCAAGGAGGGTTTTTTAAAATATTTTTTCTTATATTTAATGAGACTTTCTAATGTGGATTCAGATCATCCACTGAGGCAGAAATGTATTATTTGTAACTTTATAGCTGAACTATATTAGGCTAAATGCTACACCTGCTTAGCATTTCTCATAAGAGCATTCTTTATAATTATTTTAAAACTGCATTGAAAACACATAGCAACCATATTGTTGCAAGTATACATTCATTGGCATTATGTTTTTTGTTAGTTAGGTACAAAGGCAGAATGTGAATGATCTTTGTTTGTCATTCGGATGGTGGGAGTTATAAAACACGATATGATTGACGGCTCAGTGGCGAATCATCTGCCTGTGAGTCATCGATCCCAGTGTCTACATAAAGAGAGCATTGTATGATTTATATTTTTGTCTAAAGAAATGTGAAGTAAACATGTTGGAATCCATCAGCATTTTTCCCAATATGCAGAGTTTTGAAGAAAAAAGTTCTTATGCTTAATAAAACTCATTAATCACAACTAAATGGAGTCATTTTGATCATACAAAAGTTTGAATATAAATGTGATTGATTTCATTCAAAATATTATTAACTAACCGGTTTGTGTGGTTTATGATTATGTGTGCAGGATTAATTCTATGTCTACAGGATTATTATGTGTAGAGAATAAAATTTATTATGTGTGCAATGAATGCATTCAATTTGATTCAGTTCAATTCAGTTATATTTTATAGATCTTTTAACAGTGGACTTTTTGTTTAAAAGAAGCTTAACAGAATGTAAGAATTATAGAACAAAGTGCATTAATATTACATTTAAAATTGATGAGAAATATCATGAGCACCAGAGTGTGTGGTTAAAAAAGTAATGTCTTGTCTCCAGTTGGACTTCCTGAGCAACTCATAAATTTGCTGAACCTGTGAGATCATTATAGATTCGACACCAAATCCTCCATGCCTGATCCTTTAAATGTTAAATGATGGAGAAACAACAAAAGTAGAATTTTTATTCGAGGTTGTTTATCTTTAGAGTGCGATGTCTAAAATCTTTATAAAGTGAGATCCAACTGGTGCTGGTACGTCATTAGATGGCTCGGGATCCTTGCAGGGTTGGCATCTTCTCTTTGAAGGTCCGAAATCTTTTGGGACACAACTGGCCCAATCTCTGGATGCCAAGGAATGGGTAGAAAAAGAGAAGCAGTTGAGAGGATTTAGTGTAACTGCTGTTCACAATATTAACAAGCACATGGTGATACTGTGCATTTGATCAGATGGACTGGAGCACAAGGTTAAGGAATGTATACAGCACATGTTAATGTTACTTATCTTAGATGATGTTGTGATCTCTGCATTGGTGTCTCAGATGCAGCAGGTGGTAACAGTGTGTGTGTAAGCATGTGGGGTGGGGTAGGTGGTGGGGGTCTGACGGATTGGGGGGAGGGGAGTCCCGGCATGGAGTGAGACATGCTTTGTTACATTTACATTTACATTTGCGGCATTTAGCAGACGCCCTTATCCAGAGCGACGTACAAAAGGGCTTTAAATCTCTAGTAATGAAAAAATCTACACTGGTATTCCAGATTACAAACTTAATATAAATTTAACCCTAGAATTCTACAAACTTTAAAAGTGCTAATTTAAGTGTTTCAGGAAGAGGTGGGTCTTCAGTCGTCACTTGAAGATAGTCAGGGACTCTGCTGTACTGACATTTAGGGGATGTTCATTCCACCACCTTGGTGCCAGAACAGAGAAGAGCCTTGAAGTGTACTTACCTCTCTGAGAGAAGGTGGTACCAGTCGAGCAGTGCTGGAGGATCTCAGACAGGTGCAGTGCGAGATGTGATGAGGTCACTGGTGATGACCTTTGTTGAAAAAAGGGCACAACACAGATCTTTTGTTATTATGAGAATTATGAAGATTTTTTTGTTTGATTATGGAAGTGTAGCAGGACAAATTAAATGGTTATAAGCAAAAGCTGTCAGTTACTGGCCTGGTCACACTGGGTCAAGACTGTGTGTAGTGTGTAACATCTACAGTTCATCTTTGTCAGTGGAATGGATCTGGTTTTGTCGGGGATGGAAAGTGGTCACATTTGTGGGGGATTTGGTAAACCAGTGCACTCTTAGTGCCGGGCCCAAGCCCGGATGAATGGGGAGGGTTGGGTTAGGAAGGTCATCCAGCGTAAAAACATGTGCCAAATCGAACATGCGGATAATGAATACGGATGATCCGCTGTGGCGACCCCTAACAAGAGAAGCCGATAGAAAAAAGTATACTCTTGTTGTTGACCGTTTTTTTTTTATCATATTGCATTCTTGTTTGATTTTTTTAATGTAAGAAAGAAAGAAGAAATCTTATCTAATTTAACTTAAAAAGATCTGATTATTTTTTGAACATTTAACAGATATGTAATTTTGTTGATTTTCGGTTGGTGTTTCCAAGTAGACTGTCTAACGAGTACTAACTTAACGTTTTTAAACAAATTCAATATATAGAATAGGTGACCATGGTTTGTGGACATCTACCATCACAGCTATAGGTGGGACTTTCCCAAATTTTGGCTACAAATTTGGAAGGACACAATTGTATTGGATGTCTCTGTATGCTCAAACTTTGCAGTTACTGTCAACTGCCACACCACAGAATCTAGTGGAAAACCTTCCCATTAGAGTGTGTTGATAAAATGGGGAAAATATTTGGAATGGAGTAATAAAAAAGCACATATGGGTATAATGGTCACTGGTCTGGTCACACTGGTCCAAGACTGCGTGTAGTGACAGTAACATTTAAAATATCTAGTTTTTCCCTGTTTCACAAACTTCAAGCCAAAAAAATGAACCCCATAACATTAGACCAATAAAATTTCCGAACGGAAATGAAAAAACGCACCTCACCTGTGTTCTGAGCTGCACGGCTTCGGGAGAAAAAACTTTTTTTTTAAACGCACGATGATGCCAAAAGATAAACTCCCGAGAGAAATAGTTGTGAAAGGAAGGAGGAAGACAGTGAACAATGACTTTCTTGGTAGGCTACTGTTTAGATACATGCCGTTGTAACGCGTTTTTATTTTTCTTGGCAACAGCGTTACTGGTTAGTCAAAGAAACTTAGAAATGAGCATCAGAAAATAATAAGGACATATTCCTCAGTCTTGCACACATGCAGTAATAGCAGAAAAATGCGGCGGCAGCCTATTCCCAAAATACCGCTCTGCTCCTAAAGGAGCCACAACATATTTCACCCGTGTAACAGACACTGTCGTTAAAGCCTGTGTAAAGTTCATTAGTTTCTATGTAGACAATGTAGGCTTATAGACAGGTGCGGCTTATTTATGTTTAAAATAAAAATCTTTGTCAAATTTAGCGGGTGCAGCATATATATGGGTGTGCTTTATAGTCCGGAAATTACGGTAATTGAATTGTTTTTGAACATTTAACAGATATGTAAGTTTGATGGTTGTAGGTTGGTGTTTCCAAATGGACTGTCTCATGAGTATTCCCTGGTTACTACGTTCCGACTCCGAAAAACTACAAAGAAGGATCGCTGGTTTATTTGGCAGCTCATTGACCAGACTGGAGAATCACAAGTATGAGAAAATTAAGTGGAAACACCTAGACTTTTATGTTTTTAATGGAGACATGCATGTTAATTTTGTTTCTATGCAACAAAAGAAGTAAAATGTGAAAACACACAAGAATTGGGCAGTGAATGACTTAAAGAAAGTTTTGGATAGAAATCTGGCATTTTCTGGCTTTAACAGAAGAACTTACTTGAGGCTGAGAACAGGAGAGAAGATTTTAGCAGACTGCCTCACCCCCACAATAAAACAGGGAGGTGGAAGCTTAATGATTTGGGGTTGTTTTAGAGCAGGGAAGGTTGGAGAACCTGAACAAACATGGTCACCATTCAGAACAATGACCTAAAGCAGATGTCCAAGTAAGTGTTATTTAGAGTGCAAACATTATCTATCATGGAAAGACCTGCCCAGTCACTGCACCTAAATCCTATTGAACCTCTCTGGGATGAACTGGATTGCAAGGTCAGAAATAAATCTCCACTTTTGGTAAGTTTTACAAGAGGCATAGCAAAGTATTTCAGCTGTATGTCTTGAGAAATGAACTGTCCGGATGAGAAGAGTGTGTAAAGAAAATGAAGTTCAACATCTGTACATGTACATATTTGTTTGGTGAAAGTAAATCTTCATACAGTTAAACTATCTAGTTTGTTGTATACAAACAAAAAACATCTATATGTCTCTTAAAAACCATAAAGGTCTAGGTGTTTCTAAACTGATGTCAGTGTGATATAGCCTGTATATATAACCTTAAGTGTTTCTTGAATGTTCATTTAAAAATCATTTAAAGTTTCATTAGAGTTTCAGTGTGCTTTAACTTATAATGTGTGTGTTTTTCTTTAATAGGTATCACTAGTAGTGGATGGAGCTAAAAAAGTGGTTGAATTTTCAGCAATGGGTTTTCTGAAGAACAAACTCTACTATGTATTTAAAAACCGGGATCTGCATATCCTCTTTGATCGCCAGTGGCATAAACTTGGGGTGTCTGTACAAAGCACTACTGTAGCAGTCTACATTGACTGTAAGCTGATTGAGACGCGTCTAACGGGAGATAGAGACGCAGTAGACTTGGATGGACGTGCATCGATCACCTCCAGGGTGGAGGATGGACGACCAGTGGATGTAAGTTTTTACAAAAATAAATGCTAACTAAAAGTGTTAAAACAAATGCAATATACATACTATAAGATCACTGTCTGTGGACACGGTCTGTGGACATCTGGCCATGTACAGCTTCCCTAAATTTTGGCTACAAAGTTGAAAGGACACAGTTGTATACTGGAACAAGGAATGAAACCCAAATCTGTTTCAGCATAACAAAGCTCCAGTGCTTAAAGTGAGTATAATGAAGACATGGTTTGTAGAGACTGGAGTGGAATAAACTAAGAGCCTGCACAGAGCTTTGACCTCAACCCTCTGATCAACTTTAGGGTTAATTAGACTGCTGACTGCACCTCAGACTTTCTCCCCATCAGTGCTTGACCTTGCTATGGTCTTGTGGCAGAATGGGCAAATTCACCACTGCCACAATCCAAAATCTAGTGAAGAACCTTCCCATTCCCATGGTTCTTTCCCAAACTGTTACCACAAATCTGGAGGCACTCAGTTATACAAGTCTTTAGATGGCGCTATAATAAAATGTTGCATTCACTTGAACTTTGGAAACCCTAACCTGTTCCAGCATGGCAAAATGAGCTCCTTGAAGATATGGTTTACATGCTTTGGAGAGGAAGATCTTGAGTAGCCTGCTATAGAGCTCTGATCTGATCTCTACTGAACACCTTTAAGATGAATTGGAACGCTGACTGCACCCCAGGCCTCCTCACCTACATCAGAACCTACCTTTCGTTACACCCTTGTTGCTGATGAACACAAATATCCACACTCCAAAATCTAGTGAAACATTTTCCCAGAAGAGTGGAGGGAATTATACGAGCAAAATAGGACTAAATGTGGAATGCGATGCTCAAAAATCACATACCGTACTTATGACCAGGTGAAAAATAGTGTATATCGTGTAGTCATGGTTATCTGTTAAAAATGTGAATGAATTCTGGAAACATCTAAAAATGATGTAATATATTTGCCCAATTCATTTCCAAAGACAATGTGTACCTGTCAGTGTAACTGGAATGAAATCTAAACATTTTTCTTTTTCACATTTTGTGTTAACCACATTTCAGAAACTATACTTCTCTGACTGTCTGTCTGTCTGTCTGTCTGTCTGTCTGTCTGTCTGTCTATCTATCTATCTATCTATCTATCTATCTATCTATCTATCTATCTATCTATCTATATCTATCTATCTATCTATCTATCTATCTATCTGTAAGCTATACTAAGTTCTACCCGAAATGTGCAAGTATTTTCAGAACCCTTTCTTTTTTGTGTAGATTGAGCTTCAGGAGATTCTAATCTTTTGTGATCCCCAAGTGGCCGAAGAGGACAATTGCTGTGACGCATCAGGAGCCTTAGTAAGACAGTTTTTTATACTATATACAGTATATACAGTACATGCTAAAGTTACTGCGAAGAAATGCTGTAAAGTATGAATGCTTTCAAAAATGGATATTTGTAGAATTCTTTATTTTTATAAAAAAAAAAAAAAAAAAGATTTTTTTTAAGCACTTTTACTTTACAGCATTTTTTTACACCTACCTAAAACATTTCCACAGTACTGTACCTTTTTGTTTGGCAGAAAATCTTTTACCACACCTTTACCTGGGTTGTGGAAGACAGTTTACTACTTATATCATAATCTTGTGTCACTGTTATGGACTGTGGTTCCATTTCCATGCCCAGTACAGGGATTTGCAAGCAAATACATGGTGGAGCAGGGAAACGTGAGATTCTGGAACTAGAAGTCAAAAACCTTGGCGATTTTTAGAACCAGTGTGAGCTCATTTCGAATCCCTTGCCAATAGTTATAATGGATCAGTGGAGTGGTGCACAACAGGTATTCGCTGTAAAGCCTTTTATAAAGTCGGTGACAGTGTAAATGCTGAGCAAGGGGAATTTCAGCATTATTACCAGTTAGGACATCAGGAACGTGTCTCGTGGTACCACATGAATGTGTAATTTTTAAGAAACAGCTTAACACTATATGATATGTTTGCATGTTGTTCTTTGAATCTGTTTCTTCAAAATTAACACACGGGACACAATCATGATGTCTGGTAATGATGCCAAAATTTACACTATCAACATTTTTATAAAAGGTTTTTACAGTGAACGTTCGTTGTGTACCGCCCGACTGCTTCATTATAACTAACGGCAAGGGGGTGGAAACAAGGTAGCACTGGTTCCTAACAATCCAAAATCCCCCCTTTCTCTGCATTACCTTAAATCATGTGATAATTACTTTAAGACCATCCTTTACTTTACAGTTCTATATTCAAACTTACATTAAAATGTAATGGTCTGCTATTAAACATGCAATGTTCTTTAACACATCAATATGTAAATATAAGGAAATACATTTCTGATCATTTTAAAACCAAATGACTTCAGTGTATAGCAAAAGCAAAAGGACTGGCCTTACCATTCAAGTATTTTTTGAGGAGACTGAAAGAGATGGAAAAAGGGCTGATGATTAAAATTGAATGAATACACCAGTTAGGCCTGACATCAGAACCACCTGAAAAATATTGTGTAGGTCTAATGGTACTACCGGTGGACTTATGCATGACTGATTCTTTATGTAGATCGGTGGTAACAGCATCACTAAAACAGTATCAGTGGAGTAATTTGACAAATTAAGTGTACTCTGAATTCAAATGTAAAACATAAGCTTTGAGTTTCAGAAATGATCAGATTATTCTATCATTTGTTTGACCAGTGTGCTGTTAGAAAAACACATGCTTCTACACCTTTCCCACTGCTCCCGGGTTACAAGCACCAAATGCTGTCCACGCCAACCCAACAACCCGCTGACCAATGCAAATGCCGGGCTGAAAAGGTACGTTTAACTGTCCTTTTGTCGAGGTGCTAGTAGTGAACCATGTTAGCTGTCTCTTTTGTGCATTTGCTAAAATCAAATAATGCATGCAAAATAAATGTCCAGTTATAGTACAAACTGTGTGGCAAACCCTGTTTTCTTCATGACAGATATAAGAGTAAAAGTTTTAGTTTTAGTAAATGGGAATGAATCAGGGCAAATTTGTTTAAAGACATAATCATAGGAAAAATGTCAGTGATCTTCAGTAATGCTTCATGAAAATTGGTTTAAAAAACGAATAGGCAAGTTCTTTAACAAACTACATTTTTTTTAAGTTGCTCTATTTTTTCTGAAGGGAGAGTCTGGTTATCCTGGTGTGGCTGGACTTCCTGGAGCAAAAGGAGAGAAGGTATAAACTGAATATTGTAACAAACTATATTTTAGTTAAATTAAAAATTTGTGTATAGTGTTTTTAACAGTGGACACTGACATAAAGGAACTTTACTGAAATCCAGATGCAGATTAAGATACAGATTAGACATGAAGAATCAAACCAGATGCAACACGTACCGTAGACATGATAAAACTCCTTAAATTTTATGAATAGAAATACAGTGGATACAGAAAGTCCACACACACTTAAAATTGCAGGGTTTTAGAATATAAAGAAAACAAACAAAGAAATAACAACATTTACAGACTTGTTACATTTTAATGTTATCTTCAAACAGACAAAAATCCAAAGAAAAATAAATAAATATTTAACAATTGGGAACGTTTTAAATAAAAAACCTACAACACCCAGATTGTATATGTCTACACAACCTTTTATAATGGGGGCTCTAACTGTCCTCAGAGTTACCCATTTACATTCAATATTAGGCCTGTAGGTAAATGGATTTCACCTGCCATCAGTTTCTGATTAAAACTATCCGAAAGTCAGCTGTTGCTGTAGTAGTTGTATAATGTTTGGGGTTGCATTTCTACTGTACAAGGTACTTATAAGTCAAACCGGGACTTTTGAAGTGATAAAATAAAATTTCAAGGGGTGGAAACTGCATTTATTGTATGCTTTATGCTTTATTAAATGCTTATCCCAGCATTTAACTAATGCCTGGAAAGATCCGGCAGAAAGATTTGTCAGAATGCCTGAACGCTCCTAGGACAGCCTGCTTCACTTCGACATCAGTGCACTTTGTCAGTTGTGCAATTTCACGCCAGGTTGTGCATCGATTATCTAGGATCGCCATTCCGACAGTGAAGCATGGTGAGGGTAGCATTATGCATTGGGGCCGCTATTCTTCAGCTGGCACTTGTCAAGAGAGATAGGAAAGTGAATAGATCCAAATAGCAAGATATTTTGGCACAGAATCTTTTGTTCTTTGTCAAAAAGCTTAAAATTTAAAGGAACTTCACATTTCAACATGACACTAACCAAAAGAACAGATCAAAATCAACAAAGACATGGTTTCCTAAAAGAATAATCCAAAGGCAAAGGAATTCCAAAGGATTAAATCCAAATATGTTAATTTAACAGAGATTTATTTACAAAGACTTGATGCGATATTAAAGGCAAAATGGGAAGGCCAAAGCTGTGGTAGATTTATTTACTGTTCTCAATTATATGCTATATACTGTATATACTGTATTCCACAAAAGTGTGTACATCCCTCACATTTCAGCAATTATATCTTCTAAAGGGACAATACTACAGAAATAAAACTTGGATATATTTTAGAGTAGTCAATGTGCAGTTTGTATATCAGTACAGATTTACTGTCCTCTAAAAACAACTCAACATACAGTCTTTATTGTCTAAATAACTGGCAAAGTGTAAGTAAACATTTCAAAACTGTGTCCAAAGTGTGAATATTTGGTGGAAGCATCATTGATATCCAACACTGCCTTAATTTACAAGGGCTGCACAGGTTGTTGCTGGGATCCTTATGCATTCCTTCATAAGAACATAATAAACATATAATAAAATGGTTGCTGAAATGTGAGGTGTGTACTCACTTTTAAAGTAAGTTCATTGTGTGTGTGTGTGTGTGTGTGTGTGTGTGTGTGTGTGTGCATGTGTATATATATATATATATATACAGTGGAACCCGGTTATGTCGATGTCCTAGGGGGTCGCCAAAAAGCATCGAGGTAACCGATGATCGAGATAAACGAAAATCAAAATGGCGGCAGTATATTAACGTGCTTGAAATTTGAATGTACATGATGTGCGTTAATAAATGAGAATGTGCATGCACGTGTTTTTGTAGGGTTTTTTACACAACAGCGTTGCTGCGATTTGTTTGATGAAGGCATGCTATAAAAATACATACAGTACATGTTTATCTGTCAGGAATCCACCTGCCACGCCCCTTCGGCGCCCCTTTAGCGTGTCAGGTGCTTTCTGCCGCTTTCTGAAGCTCGGCTTCAATCGCGCACATATGGTGCTCGTTTATCATCATCACCAGCTCCTATTTAAACTTCCACACTCTCACCGGTCCGTTATTGTTGGTATATGTTGGTTCACGGCGGTCGTTGTTATCGCTCATGTGTATCCCGGTACGTGTCTTCCCACCGGCACTCTCTCAACGGCTGCGCTTTTCTTCCCAAAGCGCACCGTGGATTCCCCCCCGATCCTGCCAGTGTTCATTCTATGCTTTTGCTGCTCATCCCACTTTCCGCGCCGCCAAGCGCAGCTTTCGCCTCCCGTTCATCGCATAACATTTAACAACAAAAGGCATATGTGCACTAACTAACAGCAGAGATTCACCAGTATACAATACACACACCTGTAGCAGCTGTAAACCTTGATTTTTCCGCCACTTCCGCGAGTTCTTCTGCGGCTGCACCGAGATAACCGACGTTAAATGGCAAATTTTTCCCCCCTTGTGCTCGAGATATCAGGTTTTGGCGACATAAAAGAATCAACATAACGATAAAAAATGCGTAGACAAAGCGAGAATTTGGCGGTTCCACTTCAAAAACGTCGACTTAATAGGGTTGTCGAGTTAACCGAGGGCGAGATAAGTGGGTTCCACTGTGTATATATATATATATATATATATATATATATATATATATATATATATATATATATATATATATACACACACACACACACACATACATACTGTACATATAGATATACATATATTAGGGGTGTTTGTAACAAAATTTCGTTTTAGTACACACGTGTACCGAATGCAATACTTTTTGCAAAACATTATTACAATCTGAGTTCGCTCAGTATGTATAGTCTCCATCTTGCACATTTATTACTATTATTAAGCTTGAAAACAAACACAACAATGCCAGAGGCAAAAAAAAAAAAACTAGAGTAAGCGCAGTGTTCCTTCTTTATGTCCAGCTTCAAGAATTTCTTGAAAATTCTGACAATTACGGATATCGAGGGAGTGAATGAATGAAGGGTGGATGGAATAAAGACTTTTGTTGAAGTATGCTGAAAATAGTAAAACAGTTAAGTAGATTATATATTTAGACAACTAAATATTAATTGCAAAGCACACACACACACACACACACACACACACACACACACACTCAGAGACCTCTGTATTATTCAAACGGGGTAACAATGTAAATCAATACAATTTGATTTGATCAAACAGTTTAATTACATTTTTCCATTTATAAAAATGTATTTAGTTAATTACATTTGTGCCAATTTAATTTATTACTCAATTTAATCATTTTAATATAAAAGGTGCATTGCACAAACTTGATTTATTCAATTTTTTTAAATAAAATATTATAAAAAATTTTCTATATTATTTAACCAAACAGGAGATTTATTCAAAATAGTTTTAGAAATGTAAACTGTTCAAATAGATTATCATAAATATAAATAATATAAATAATAATAGTGTTAATAAAAAGACGACAACTAATTTTCTGCTTTTTCCCGAAAATCAACTGAACTGTGGCTTAAAAACTGGGGTATATACCGAACCGTGAATTTTGTGTACCATGACACCCCTTTATATATATATATATATATATATATATTTAAACATTCTGTATTCAGTAAACCGAAGCTGAGAATGACAATTAATATTGTTCTGAGGAGGCCCACCAAAGCCAAAAAAGACACGGTGCATCATTTATCCAAGTAAATGTATTACAACTAGACAGGTCAAAAGGCTTTCCTGTCACATAGATATTCGCCTGTGAATTCTCAGGGCAAAACATGGTTTGTTTCGATGATAGAGTGAAGAAAACTTACTTACTAGAAACAGAAAGCAAGCAGTCCAATAGGAAGAACATGTGCTGATTTGCCCAATAAAAACAGATGGCCTTCGAGGCCAGTGGCGTAATTACTATGCTGTGCTTTAGATCTAGACATTTTTTAAGACTGCTGCTTGTTTGGGTTTTAGCAGACTCAAAAGGAATTCCAGAGAGGAACAACTGTGTTCCATTCAATAAATCACAACTTGATGTCTAAATGTTCTTAGCCTTAGCAATTTGTAACTCTTTACTTTATGCTTTGTAAATGTATTGTATTATACTCTCTTAAATGTGGGCTTTTTGAAAAGGGGAGACTTGTGATTTAAGTTTACTCCTATGTGGCCAAGTGATTTTAAGCAAGAATACCTCTAGTTTTTCATGTCAAACCTATTAGTAATGTTTTACTAGCATTAGCATAAATTAGTCAATATTATAATTAATAACCGGCAGAACAAGCAGATGGATTTCTAAGGATAACAGTTGATAAGTTTTAGCTTTACAGATAACTAAACCTCCTTTCCCAAGCATAATTAAGGCAAATAAAACACCACATCCTACTGTATGCAGTATTGTATTATTTCAAATGAAAAAATAAAAATGTAGTAAGATTAAACATCATATATAATTACATAACATTTTTGCAGTCCTGGTCCACGACTTTCAGGTGAAATAAGTACAGGGAAATGTTATATCATAATGACCAATAAATCTTTAAATGTCTATCATCACGGTTCTGAATTCAGTCAACTATGTACAACAGGGCCACTAACCAGAGCGTGTACTCTCTCAATTATTACGAAATATTATCCCACTGTGCAGCTGCTGGCCACTGTGCTAAAAAGATATCCTCAACAGCTGTACTGCTGCATGCCTCCTGAAGAAGTGTTTTATTCTAGTAAATGACCCATTTGGTTTTTCCAGGGGGATTCAGGAAGTAACGGGTATCCTGGCATTCCTGGGGAGAAGGTATACGTGCTTCGAGTTTTTCTCTGGATGTTTTATAATGCAGTATGCTAACAAATATTTCTACTGAACACGTACAAAGCCACTGGTATAAAGAGATGCTAATTACAATTGGCAGTTTGGTAGCGTTTATATCACCTGTAGCAAGTATTTTAATAAAGAAAGTTGCTTTAAAATCGTCACATGTACCTTACAGCACATTGAAATTATTTTTTTTCAAATATGCCAGCGAATAGGAAGCTGGGGTCAGAGCACAGGGTCAGTCATGATACAGCGCCCCTGAAGCACAGAGATTTAAGGGTCTTACCGACCTTTCAATCAGTAACCCAGAGCTTACTTAGTTACCACTCCTTCTAATTAATCAGATACTAACACTACATTCCTAATAAGGCCTAATTAATCAGATCCTCATTTCTGCAGTCTGTGGTTTATTCAGGGAGACAGCAGTAAGAAATTAGTTACCTGTGAAACAGAAACAAGAACAAGAAAATTTATTCACTTCAACTTTACAGGAGTATCTCTAAATCATTCATCGTTTATCATCATCAAAAAAAATTTCTAATTTGTTAGACTGAGATATTAGTGTTTATGAGTTATTGGTGTGCAGTTACACACCTGTATGTCATAACAGCAGGTGTAGCTTGTGTTAATCCACATTGACTATGGTTGTGTTTCACGAGTCATTCATTAAGACTAATGATTTTTTTTTTTTAGGGTGACACGGGCATTACTGGCATGCCTGGCTTAGCCGGTCACCCAGGGAGTAAGGTAAGTGTTATTTATTAAACATTTTTTCAAAGGGTTTGCTGCTTGTAGGTTTAAGAGCCTTGGCATGTTACCATAGCCACCAAATAACATTTTGAAGTCTAATGGCGAATCTGGCTTACATTGCATCCTGAAATAGCCTGAAGTAAATGTGAAACCGTTGTGTATATACAAATGACAAACTATCATACTGCACTTCATAATTGGGCTTCACAAGGCTTCAAAATTCCAATCCAGCACCCAGCATTTTTCACGGGGCAAATCAAATGTGTACCGATAACTTTCTTTTCTTCTTCAAAGGGAAGTAAAAACCTGTAAGTGGTACTTTTCCACAACCCATGTCAGAATTTTCAAGATTGTTTTGAGGCTTAAGCACTTCACATACATAATCTTTTACACTGTTTGATTACACAAGCAGTGGAGGAGAACCGGTGTTAAATGTGGCATGGGATTTGCACTGTTTTATTCCAAGTTTGAATTAAAGTAATCTAGAAGGGCTTTACTGATAGGAGGATTACCTTGGAGAATGATCACTTATTTTATAATTTATTTACAAAAAAACTTAATATGATCCACTCATGTATATTTCATACCCACTGGGCCATAGCAGGGTACCACAGATGAACCTATTTACTATTTATTTACTAGTCATTTTTTTACTTCTGGGGCAAACAGAGCACCCAGAGCAGACCCACACTATGTAAACTATTTAATTACATTTTTTCTATTTATTTAATTATATTAATTGATTTAATTTGTGCCAATTGATTTCTCAATTTAATCAATATAATCTAAAAGTTTTTTTGCATTAATTTGATTTATTATATTTTTTATAAAATATTATAAAATATAAGTTTATATATAATTTAACCCTGCAGGCATTTTATATCAAATTGTTTTAAAAATATAAACTGTTCAAATGTTGATGATCACAAATACAGTAGAACCCGGTTATCTCGCCCTCGGTTATCTCGACAACCCTATAAAGTCGACGTTTTTGAAGTGGAACCGCCAAATTCTCGCTTTTTCTAAGCATTTTTTATCGGTTATGTCGACTTTTCTATGTCGCTGAACCCTGATATCTCGAGCATAAGGGGGGAAAAATTTGCCATTTAACGTCGGTTATCTCGATCAGCACTGTGCAGCCGCAGAAGAACTCGCGAAAGTGGCGAAAGAAACCTTACAGACACTACAGGTGTTTGTATTGTATACTGGTGAATCTCTGCTGTTAGTTAGTGCACATATGCCTTTTGTTGTTAAATGCGATGAATGGGAGGCGAAAGCCGCGCTTGGCGGCGTGGAACGTGGGATGAGCAGCAAAAGCATAGAATGAACACCGGCAGGATCGGGGGGAATCCGTGATGCGCTTTGGGAAGAAAAGAGCAGCCGTTGAGAGAGTGCCGTTGGGAAGACACGTACCGGGATACACATGAGCGATAACAACGACCGCCGTAAACCAAAATATACCAACAATAACGGACAGTGAGAGTGTGGAAGTTTAAATAGGAGCTGGTGATGATGATAAACGAGCACCATATGTGCGCGATTGAAGCCTCGGGAGCTTCAGGGAAAGCGGCCGAGAAAACACCTGACACGCTGAAGGGGGCCGAAGGGGGCGTGGCAGGTGGATTCCTGACAGATAAACATGTACTGTATGTATTTTTATAGCATGCCTTCATCAAACAAATCGCAGCAACGCTGTTGTGTAAAAAACCCTCCAAAAACACGTGCATGCACATTCTCATTTATTAACGCACATCATGTACATAAAGAAATTTCAAGCACGTTAATATATTGCCGCCATTTTGATTTTCATTTATCTCGATCATCGGTTACCTCGATGCTTTTTGGCGACCCCCTAGGACATCGACATAACCGGGTTCCACTGTATTATTAATAATAAACTGCGTTAATAAAAAATTACGAGCAATTTTATGTTTTGCATTTCTCCTAACCGTACAGAAATTAAACTGAACGGTGACTTAAAAACAGAGGTACGTACCAAAACGTGAATTTCCTGTACCGTAACACCCCTTTTATGTACACCACCCATTATATTTTAGGTTTTTTATTTAAAAAAATTACAGACATTTTTAGAATTCTGTTTTTACTCTTAAATAAAAAAATCAGTTTAAGCAATTGTAGTATCAGAGGGGCAACATAACAAAATTGAAAAAAGGGAAGCAAGTTTGAATACTTTCTGAATGCACTGTAGTTATTTAAATGGTTGAATCTTAGACCTGAGAAGTTCTGTGAAGTAGAAACTGTACTTGCTGTACCTCCACTGTGATACCTGGCAGAAGCTCATAAGTGGTCATAGCTTCGATTCTAGCTCTAAATTTATTAAAATTATTGACATCTGATAAAAACACTTAATCAACCAGAGATGGCAATGACAATGTGGTATGATAGAACTTGAGAACACCAGTCAATCTAATAACACCTGATAATACATGAATAATTCAACAGCTGTACAGTTTTATATGTTTTCTGTCATCTTGATTAGGGTGAGCCTGGACCCTCTGGAGAGCGAGGGACTGATGGAGAAAAGGTTCGTAAGTAAATCTATATGACTTTACCTTGAAAATCCATAAGAATTAAGAATGATTTAATCTATGAAATATATATACACTCACTGGCCACTTTATTAGGTACATCTGTCCAACTGCTCGTTAACACAAATTTCTAATCAGCCAATCACATGGCAGCAACTCAATGCATTTAGGCATGTAGACATGGTCAAGACGATCTGCTGCTGTTCAAACCGATCATATATATCAAGAGCATTCCTTCATCTATTCATTTGTTTTCATTAACTGGGGCCTGTTTTGGAGGGTTTGGAGCCATTCCTGGCAACACAAAGTCTTGTCTGCAGTTTCTTAAATTGCTTTAACAACGTTATATCCGTAAAACAACAGCTTACAAGTGATCGAAATGCGCAGTGGTGGTAAATATGGATTCTGTCAATGGATATTTCTATTCTCTGAGACTTGTAGTTAGTTACTCCTTCTAGTTAGGATTTAATATCTCCAGAGAGATCACAGATGCTGCTGGATTATCAGTCTGCATCTCAGCTGCAAGTCATAATACTTCGAGACCAATCCATCTTAGGCCACTACACAACTCACAAACCTATTTAGATGCTTGTAGAAATGCACTCAGGGTGGACAGAGACAGAGCAGACTGGAGACATGAAGAGATGTGTTTGACATTGATGACATTGTACATGTTTTTGGTTGTATGGTGTTTCAATATTTAAACATTTTGTTAATTGTTTTGTTTTTATTGTATGTAAGGTGTCATTGGTTGTCATGTAAGGCTCCTACAAATAAAATCTATTATTATTATTATTATTATTATTATTATTATTATTATTATCATTATTATTATTATTATGAAATTTAGGTGATGAAAAAAGAGTGGAGTGATGTTTCTAGGCATATCATTTCCATTCCCCCATCTTATGTGTTTCCCAACAATAAAAGTGATCTTTATTGCATTGTAGCTTTCAAACTATGATGTGTAGAATCTAATAAAGAGTCCTGACTTATGAGAAAATTTACATTGCTATTATTTCAGGTTTGCTTGTGTAACAGAATATTTTTAAGGATATAGTATTTCACTATATTACATCATAAGGTATGAAGAATCTTAAATAATAAATATTTATCGAGTTAACAGTTAATACTTGAATTGACTGGGATGAATGCAAACCATACCAACTCAGAAACACATCTGTATCAGTGTTGACCTAATCCTTTCTGTCGCTGGAATATCAGGAATCGAATGCTCTAGTAAACATCCAAAATATGATTGGATGTTCTGATAATTAGCCAGGTATTTTTTATTAAATTGTTCAGTTATGTTAAAAATTAATTACTGATTATTTTTTTCCAGGGTGAAAAGGGAGCTACAGGAGAACTTGGTCCCATTGGAACACCAGGACTGGATGTAAGTTAATCTATTTTAAGTACATGCTTGTAAGCCTCTTACATTTAATTGATTTTTACTTCATTGTCACTGCACAGTACAAGAACTAAAATATAAAATGCAGTTTAGCATCTATAAAAAGTGCAAATTAACAGAGTGAAGTTAAACATTTAAATATATACAGCGAGCTATAGGTAGTAAATACGTCTCATTAATTATCGATCCTTCCGTTCATTTTTCCAAGAGAAGAGAATAGCTGAAATCTAACAGCCTTCTGTTTATCAGTGAGTCTTGCTGTTATCAGGCTGATTTAGCATTGACTTCCCTTCAGTTTTTTCTGAATACTGACAGTGGACATAGCCAGGAAAGAGATTCTGATTTATAGCCGATCAACTTTCAACTGGAAATTCCAGTACTCACAATCTCCATCTCCACATCATACAGTTTCTTTCTTAGGGTTTAGATTCTGTTCATGCAGTGGCGGCCGTGCATTTGGTACCTGTGCCTTCAGTGGGGACGTACCTGACTTACACCTCTAAATAACACCACTATCACGTCGCAATTATAGAAACCATCAATACAATACAAAAATGCAATATAACCACGCGTGGCATTACAGAGAGAGACATTTCACATATTGCATTTTACATATATTTACTAAAGCAAGAAACCCAGTTAAGACTCCAAACCACTACACTACAACCACAACTGTGCACCTACAACATCTGGAGCAGTTCAGAATCAATATTCGTCTAATAACATGACAAAAACTTTAAAACATTAAATAAAATCCAACCTACTCACCAGAGATGCAGAGTCATAATGTGCACCGCTCCTCAGAGGCTGTAATCCAGTGGTACGGCTTGTAATGGAAGTGGTGAACAAACCCTTTCCCGGGCTGAGACACGCTAGCTAGCTTCAGGGTTGGTCGACTTCCTCACGATGTCTAGCTTTTCTGGAAAATTTATTTTTAAATAGGTCCAAGACCAAATAAATTTTTTTTCCTCTGTAATCATAAAAAAGTCTAACTCAGATGTATTAATGAGTGCAGCACTACACACGTGTTTTACCAGTCGAACCTGGCTGTAAGAGTTTCCCTCTGACCAACCAATCAGAGGACGGAAAAATGCTGACGCTATTCTGAGCCAGTGAGCTGCCCTATGAGGATTTAGTTAAAGAAAAAGATTCATTGATTATATTCTCTATGGTAAAAATGCCAGCAGTACTGACTTTGAAGGCTCTGGGCAGATTAGATTCACATGGCAGCACATAGAGGCTGAAATCTGATTGGACAAAAAATCTACCATCCACATACACGTACTGGAAGCAGTGCAGCCAAGAGAAACGCTATGAAATAAAGAGAATAAACTGTTGGGAATAAAAATTATACAATTTCATGGAACAAATATTAGAATTTAGGTTGTAAATGTAGTTCAGTGCTTCTGATAGTGTTTAGCAGAGACCGCTTTGCAGGCCCTGACCGCCCACCACTGTGTTCATGCATATGGCAGATTCTGTTTGACCATTCAGAAATCACATTATTAGAAAGTACTGTACAGCTTGAGTGATTTGGATTTTATTGAGTTGGTTTTTATTTAAACTTTTTGCTTAGTATTAGTTTCTAATTCTTTATCTGTATACAGTACCTATCAGAGGTACACACACCTGTAATTTTTATAAACGTAAAGAATACGAGGTAGTAGTTAAATAGATTAAATACACATACAGACATGGACACATTTTTTTTTTATTATTACATATTTAATAAAAAATTATAAAAACTTTTTGAATAAACAAATTGATTACATTTGTTTAATAATAAAAGGTCATAGGCAAAATTATATTAACCTTATATTTATTTAAACAAACCCTAAAGTCACTGCAAACAAGTGATTTCTGTAGCTCTCTGTGAGACTTCTGCATGGTCTACAGGTAGTTTGACCCAATCTATATAAACCAACTGCTTCATCTGTCCTGAGGGCTCCTCCTCCAGACTCATGTTTCAAGTGATTTCTGGAATGTTCATAAAAAAGCACAATGTGGTGTTCATTAATAAAATAAAAATAGAATTCAATTAATTAATAATTCAATGTAAAAATCATTTTTTGTTTATCTATATTA